>NW_020447641.1:3248192-3250055 GCF_003343035.1 Apteryx rowi | reverse complement strand
GCCGCTGCCGCCGCCCCGTCGAGGCGAGCCCCGGCGCGCCCCGCGGCCGTCGCGAAGCGCCTCCTTTGGGTGCCTTTGAAAGCCGCTAATTTTGAGGACCCGCGTTCGTGCGCTGCCATTAATAGAAACGGCTTGTGAAAAACAGGGCATATGAATATGGAAGCGGAGTTTTAATGCGATGGAGGCTCTGCTGGACCTGCTCTCCAGCTGGAAACGCACACGGATAGGCTCTTGCTCCAGCTGCACAGCGGCCCCTTCGACGGCAGCGCAGCCCAATGGAAGAACGAAGTTCAGGGGCTTTTCTAGAAAACGAGGGCAGCGGGGAGGGGGGGCGGTGGGGGCCGCCCGCCTTCCCTGCGCCCCGCACCGCCCCCGGGGGGGCCCGGGCCCCGCTAGCTGCCCCCCGCCCGGCGCCCGCGGCGACATTTCGATGCCGCACCGGAGCAGAGCAGGCGGTTCCTCCCGCAGGATAATCAGGGTCCGTCCCGGGATGTCAGGTTTGCTCCCCCCCCTCTTCCTTGCAAACGTGGCTCCAGGAGGACGAAACCCGCTGGGAGTCACCGGCGCGAAACATGGCTTAGTGGCAGGACGAAATAAATGGGGAGGGAAAAAAAAAAGACATTTATTTCCAGCCTGAAACGGTTATTCGCAGCCCGTTCCGGTCACCCTTGGACTGGGGAAATTTCTTACATTATGAAAGTGTTTACACCTTCCACAAGTGCACTCAGCCTGGCTGTACCCACTCCGCGCCCCGGGCTGGAGCCGAGCAATTCGAGTGGGCTGCAATAAGGATTCAAAGGGCGACTTACAGGGTGCGTTCCCACAGGAACGTCGTGTGAATTTGGGGGAAGAGAAACTCTGAAAGGGGAAAAAAATAGCAAAGGCTAAGAACTCGCCCATACAAGAAGCAGTCTGTAAAGCCATAGGCAGCGCCGGGCTGCCGCTAATGCGGCGTCGCACGCGGGCTGCATTTGCCCGTGTAAATGCAACCTGCGTAACCGAGGCGGAAGGAAACTTCGTTCCTTGCTGCTCGCCGGTTCCCACTGTCGGAGCCGGAGCCGCTGGCCCGGCTGGGGGAGCCGATTCAGCTCCCCAGCGACCACAGAGGACCAGGAGCCGTCCCAGCGCGCAGGCACCCTCGCGGCAGCAGAGCTAGCGCTTATGTGTCCCGGCCAAGCCCAACGAAATCCCCCACTTTCGCACTTTCTGCTCTTACGATGGCCAAGCTAATCCCCGGAGGGCAGTAATTAAACATGACCCTGCTGCTACATCCCGAGGAGAGAGCTCTTCAGGCAAGAGCGGAGGAGGAACCTGCCCACGGCTCTGCCGGCAGGAGGGCTCAGCCGGCAGAGGAGGCGGCGCTGGAGTCGCCAAGGCCCGGCTAAGCGCCGCAGGCTTCCCCCGAAGGAGCCTCCCGTGTCGTGCCCACCTGCAAAACACACAGACATGACCCAGCGGAAGGTGAGCAAAGAGGGGCCCGGATAAGGGCGAGGCAAAGGGCTCCTACGTCTCACCGCAGCCACTCCGGTGTCAATCCGGAGCGACACGGTGGAAGCGGAGCGGCCCTGCCCCGCTTTCCTTTCCCGTAGGCTGGAGCGGGGGCAAGCGCAAACACACGGGGCAAACCACAGGCCAAGCGCTCGGGGCTCAGCCCCCGGTCCGTGCTCGCAGGGCCGAAGCGCGGGGCCCCTCGCAGCCCGGGCCTGGCCGGGAACGGGGACTTGCTCCTCTCCTCCATCTCCGCCTGTCGGCAGCCGCCGGGGAGAGAGGCCGCGAAGCTACCACGCAGCGAAGAGCTCTCCTTGCTCCCTGGCCGAGCTCTGCCGACCCCGGAGCCCCGCCTCGGGCTGCAGCCCTGCTGCC
>NW_020447641.1:3241857-3248097 GCF_003343035.1 Apteryx rowi | reverse complement strand
CGGGGCCGCTGGGCTCCGCGGGAAGACCCGGCCCCGGCCGCCCCTGCCCCAGACACGGCGGCGGGGCCGCAGGGACACCGCCGCGGCGGGGAGCAGGCGGCGCCGAGAAAGTTGCTGGTGCGAGGGCAGAGCCGTCCCGGCGCCCTGCGGGGCAGCCAGCGCAGGGGGGCGTCAAACGCCCCGAGCACCTCCGACGGCGGCCGGGTCCCCTCGCGCTTTCACACACCCCGCGCCGCTCTTTTACAACCGCCTGTTTTGTTTCCAAGTTCAACGGACCGACACCGAGGTCTCTTCCACCGGTTGCTGATATTTCCCGCAGTTTAACGCTAAGAGAGAGCCCTTATCTCGCTACAGATTTGTTTGTGTGTTTGTTTAAATCCAATTCCAGGGCCGAGAACAGATTTTGATCTGGCCGAGGATGGCGGGGGAAGCTGGAAAGAGACCCGTGACTGCGGGAATTCAACAGTTCAGCACCAAGTCTCGCGGCCGATCGTAGCGAAAGAAGCTGACCGAGAGGAAGAAAACGGACAAAAAACGAAACGGCTTGGCTAGAACCGCATGGGTGCCAGTAGCGCTGGCGAAATGCGAGCGGTGCCTGGTCCTGCGCCCTGTCCCGCGCGGGAGAGGCGGCGCGGAGACCCCCGTGCAGCCGGCCCGCCACCAGCTCTTTCTCCTGCCGCAGCGCGCTGAAATGCGTGCGCCTTCATCGGGGGTTCAAACAAGCAACGAAGTCCTTTTTGTTTTGGTTTGGGTTTTTTTGCCAGGCTGCAAGAGCTAATCAGCCCGTTAGCCTCAGAGCCAGCCAGTGCTCCGGGTCAGCTTGTTCCCGGCGCAAACGGGGAGCAATACAAATGAACGAGGGTTCAAATTTCCCTTCCAGCCCAGCTTCCCAAATGGGAAAAGGAGAAAGAAAAGGGAACGATTCATGCTTCAGCCCTCCTCCCCGCTCACACGCACTCCAGTTTGGTCTGGAAATACATTTCAGGAGAGTTTGTCTTCCACCCCCAGCAGAGCCCGCTTTAGAGACCATCAAACTATTGTCACAAGACGGCAGGGCTGGCACCCCAGCCCCACCGCCTCTCCTGCCTCCCACGCTCGCCCTCCTGACCACCAAGTCCCCTGGCCACAGAGCTGTGCTGCGGGAAGCCCCGGTCGTGATTTCCAAACCACCCCAAGCTCCGGGAGACCCCCACGCCCCCCGCCAGGGCAGTCACCCTCGGCCACACTGCCCCGGGGGGGGGGGAACAGAAGACGGGGRAAAAAACATCTATTTTGCATGAAGTTTCCTTATCCTTGCTACTTTTCAGAGAGTTTGTACAGTCAAAAAAAGCCCAGATTTAGTCATCGAGGGGAAAAGCGAAGCTGGGACTCGCTTTTCCAACTGGGTCGCCTCCTTTCAGCGGAGAACAGCCCGAGATTCGTTGTTTAGATTAAGGAAAGGGCCCTAACTGAGCCCAAATTTCCTGCTTCCTTCCCCAGCCTCGATGGGACGCATTTGCTGAAAAAAATCCCTGCGCCGAGACAGGGCAGGGCGGGCCAGGCTAGGCCTCCCTGGTCACTCCGGCCCTGCCCCGGGTTCGCGTCCGCCGGGGCTAATTTGGGGCCCGTCGCCCAGGCGCGGCGGCGGCAGCGCGGCAGCAAACGAGGTGGGCGTTCCCGGCCCGCTCCCCTTTTGTTAGATCAAGGCAGAGGTCAATATGGTTTTAACGAGAATTTATTAGCAGAGAAATCAGCAAACCACTCGCTAATTAGCAAAGCCCAAATAAATGTGCCCGCAGGCTTCTMTTTTTCTTTTTTCGTTTTCCCCCCTCTTTTCGAGAAAGAGGGAGAAAGAAAGAAAACCCACCGGGGGGGGGAGGGGGGCAAACCCTCAGAGGAGAAGATAATATTGGACTTTATGAATGTTTTATAGGTAATTACTGTATAACATTCTAATTTCGCAGGGCGGGGGGAGTGTTCCCCTCCAAAGGCTGGGGCCAGAGCTGTCCCCGGAGCCCAGTGGAGGGTTACAGCCCCGCGCCCCGTCCCCCCCGCCACCCTCCCTCGTCCCTGTGGGACCGAGCGGCTCCGCGCACCGCGCCGGGCCGGTTAAAGACGGAAACTGACAGCAAAGGGGCGGGGGGCAGGGAACGACAAGTAGCAAAGATCGAAGGGGCGGCGGGGTTTGGGGCTCGGTGTCCGCCGGGACCCCCCTGCCCTCCCTGGCTCCTTCCCCTCATTACTCACCCCGAGCGCCGGCGCTCGTTGTCTGCCCCAGCTCGGTGCGGCCCGGGGGGGAACAGCTGCCAGGCCGGGGCCCCAAGCTCGGCTCGGCTCGGCCCGGCCCGGCCCGGCCCCGCCGCAGCCGCCCCCGCGGGCCGCAGCCAGCCCGGGGCGCCGCCGCTCCCCGCCAGCTTCCCGGGGGAAACCCCCCGCCGCCCTTCCCAGGTGCCGACAATAACGGCGAGGAGCACCATAGCACCTGGGGGGGGGGAGAATTTCTTTCCTTTAAAATACAGATGAAGAAAAATCTCACGGTTATGAAAAAACGACCCTAAGAAAAAAAAGTGGCCTTTGCCTTTTCTACTCCGAATTTCTTGCGTTCTCGTCACCGGGAAAATTAGCTACCTTGAATTTCCACGTTTGATAAAAAAAGATAAAGTTTATTTTTTTTCCTTTTTTTCCCTGTAATTTTTCAGTCACAAAAAAATCTATATTTTGTCATCTAAGCATTTATTTTACTGAATCCAAAAAGACATGAAAAGGGAGAGGGGAGAAATCACGTTCGTTCGTTTTAAACTAACGTATAGAAGTGAATTTTTTTKGGGGGGGACAACATATAATAAATATGATATAGCACTCAGCACTCGGTCTGTACAATTCTGTTCGCATTAGGGAGCATGCCACTTTTCAATAAGAAAAAAATGTCATGAGAAAAATCAGTGCAAAGTTCTCCGTTCCCCTGGTCTTCTCCGACGGGCGAGGGGGGCGAGGCTCTCTCATTCCCTCTGTCCTCACAAGTCTTTAGTCTSTCGGGCTGGCTCCCGCTCCCTCTTTCCCTCTCTCTCTCCGAGACCTAAGTTCTGTCGCGCAGGGGCTGAGGCCGCCGGGGTCGCGCCGCGGCTCTGCCCGTGTTCCCCCGCGTGTGGTCGTTTCACTTACGGGCTCGGCTCGGGGTTCACGGTTCAAGAGTCCCTGCTCTGACTGATCGCCTCCTCCGGTGGCTGCTGGCTGCCTGCAGAAGCTCCTGCCCCTTGGCTTCCCCTCGGTTCCTTCTCTGCGGTGCTGGGGCTCTTTTGGGGACGGGGAGGGGAAGGGCTCGTCGCGGGGACCGCGGTGCCGTCTCACCGGGGGTGCGGGGTGCCCGGCATGGGGTTGCCCAGGGGGTTGAGGGCCGGCTGCCCGCCGGGCCCCAGCCCGTGGATGAGCACCCGCGGCACCAGCGGCCGCTGGAGCTGGGGGTGCGGCGCGGGGGGAGTCCGGTACATGCTGCTGTACATGGCCGCGGCCGCCGCGGCCGCCGTCGTGCTGTCCATGCTGCCCAGCAGGCTGGGGTGGTAGAAATAGGGCGAGGGGAACATCCTCTGCAGCGCCGAGTAGTTCCCGGCCTCGGCCAGCAGCTCCAGGCCCACCGCCGTCTGCCGCTTCCACTTCGTCCTGCCGGGGGGAGACCAAGAGGCGGCTGCAGAGCGGGACCGCGACGGCACCGGCACCGGCCCGGCCTCCCCGCGCGGTGCCCGCCCGGCCGCGGGGAGCCTCCGGCCCGGCCCGGCCGCGCAGCGCAGCGCCCCGGCGGGGCGCACTGGCCCTCGGGCCCGGCTCTCGCAGACACACACGCGCACACGGCGACTCCGGCCAAATTAATAAACATGGCGCCCCGGCTAGATTGCAGCGCGGTGACACTAATGTTTTCCGACAGAATTAGGGTGGCTGCAACCGCATGTAATGAGACAGAAAATTACGGCAGCGGTGACACGGGACGGAGCCCCGGCTGGCCGGCGGGCGCTGCGCGGGCGCGGGGCAGCGCCGGGCCGCTCCCACCGGGGACAAAAGCGGCGAGGCCGCCCGGGCCGACGGGCGGGCCGCTGCGCGGGCGCGGGGCGGCCTTACCTGCGGTTCTGGTACCAGGTCTTCACCTGCGTGTCGGTGAGGTTGAGCGCGGCGGCCAGGTCCATGCGGTCCTGCACGCTCAGGTACTTCTGGCGCTCGAAGCTGCGCTCCAGCTGGTTGAGCTGGTGGTCGGAGAAGGCCGTCCGCGCCTTCCGCGGCTTCTTGGCCCTCACGGGCGGGCTGTCCCGGCTGCTGCTGATCTCACGGTCTCCCTCCTCCTTTGTCCCTGCGAGGCACCAGAGGCGCCGTGAGCGCGGCCCCGGCCGCCCGCCCGCCCTCGCGCCGCCGTGCCCGGGCGTCTGCAGGTGCACCGGGGAAACGGGAAAATAAAGCGGGGACGGCGGGAGGCGCTGAGCCCGTCCAGGTGACGGCGAGATTTCCAGGCTCTATTTGTCAGTTACAGGGTTTTTCGTTATTTTCTCCCACCCACCCACTGCCATCCCCACCCCACCCCCGCCCCGAAATGCTGGGAAATCGATATGTCAATCCGTCTCTGCTCGTACCCGGGTTTGTAGCGCTCCTTGATCTTCCCTGCAGGAAGAACAATAATCTCTCTAATTGACCCACTGGGGAGGTTGGTGCACACAAAAATGGCCAGACCAGACTGTACATCTGTTTTGGCCACTCTTATGCTAATGCTAAAATAGCAAAATGAGCGGCACACACGAGCGTCTCGCTGCTATTCAGTCTTGCAAAAATATGTGAATGGGGCAAAATTAGAAAAATGTGTCCTGTCACCTCTCAGCTTAAACTGTGTTTCCTGCGAAGCCAGCCCGCGGGAAGGGAGACTCTTCCAGCACCGAAGAAAAAAAAAATCCTTTCCCTCTGTCTGTCTTTTTCTCACACATTTCCATCGAATATTGTCCCTTCCTTTTCCCCACATGCCCATCGCTATTTACATTTAGAAATACTGGGCTGTTGAAGCTTCCCTGCGGGCAAGAAATCCATAATTAAAAAAGAATAAAAGGGAGAGAAACCTTCCCTAACCCAGCGCAGGAGAAATCCGGTGTTTTGCAAAATGCACAAAGCCCTCCAACCTTCCACTGGTTATCTCAGAGTGATTCCTTTTTTGTTTTATTATTACTAAAAGTTCTTTCGTTTATCTAGTATTGGTTGTTTTAGGGGTGTTGTTTTGTTTTCTTTTATTTTAGATCGAACGGACAAAAAGGTTGGAGACATTAAGTGCCGCGAAACGGCCGTGCTCGGTTCTTAGAAAGCCAGCGATACATTTGCGCGTATTAATATTAAAAAATAAATACATTCATGTTTAAAATAAAATCCAACCCTCTCAGACTATTTTCCTAAAAAACAGGGAAGTTCAAAAAAAAAAGTGGAAAGGCCGCTAGAGAGAAAAAAATCGGTTTCGTTTCTTACCGATCTCAAAAAAAGAAACAGTCGCGATCACCGATAAACTAGCGCAGAGGGCTGCGTTTCTCGAGCAGCTTTTCCTCCGCTCTCCGTTTACCGCCGCGGCAGAGCCCCGGTGCCCCGGTTACAGCGGCCGCCCGCGCCGGGGCCGGCGGGGCGCACCGCGGCGGCGGCTGTGGCACTCACCGTGGCATTTGATGTCGCCCTGCGTGTCGTCGCGCTTGTCCAGCTTGCTCTTGCTGTCCTCCTGCTCGAGCTTTGGCCTGAAGCTTTCCGGGGCCGCGTTGCCCTCCTGTTTGGGAGTGTGATGGGGAGAGGGGACGCTGGTACTGTAAGGTGCGCACGCCGCCAGTGGTTTGCTGTCGCCCAAAATGTCCTTAATTAAAAAAGAAGAAGTGGAAGTCCTGGGGCCGGAGCTGGCCGAGCCCAGCTGGGGCGGCGGCTGCGGGGGCGACGGCTGCAAACTTGGCGGCGGCGGCGGCGGCGGGTGCGGGCCGAGGTGGAGGTGGTGCGGCGGCGGCGGGAGGCTCTCCGCCACCCCCAGGTGCGGCTCGGGGTGCTCCATGCTCACCGAGATGGGCGAGGAGGGCGCCGTGCCCACCGTGTCGATCTCCGAGCAGGGCGACGGCGTGGCCTGGTTTCGAAAATCCGCGGGCCGGGAGTCGCCGTGCGGGCGAAAGTCTCCGTTCATGCCGCCGGGGCTGCCGGAGCCGCTGCTCGACAGAATCGTGTCTATCCCGAAGCTGGACCCGCTCGCCCCCTCCATGGCGGCCCGCTAGCGCT
>NW_020447641.1:3238620-3241164 GCF_003343035.1 Apteryx rowi | reverse complement strand
GAGCCCGTCCCGGGCGCCCGGGCCGGGGCAGGGGCGGAGGACGGGCACGGCGGGCGGGCAGCGCCTCCGCCCCGGCGCGCCCGGGCAGCGGCGGGGAAAGGAGCGAGCCGACGTGTTGGCGGGGAAACGGGGCTGCGGGGCGAGCGGGCGCCGTCGGGGCTGCGGGGCCGCGCTGCGGGCAGCTCCCCGCCCCGGGGCTGCGGGGCCCGGACCCCCGTCCCGCACCTCCCGCAGATCCGCCTCGGCCTCCCGGCAGGGCCGGTCCCGGCGGGGCCGCGGGGCAGCACCGCGCGGGGCCGTGGAGAGCGGCAGCCCGTGTTGAGGGCTGCGGGACGTCTCCCTTGTTGGATGTCAGAGTAATGGGAACCGCCAGTGACAAGACGTCGTATTAATCCTGATTAAGTGCTGTGTCAACCTAATTAGCAGAGTAATTATAAGGTGCTAATGAATGATTCAAAGTTCTACGAGTTACATTTCACTCCGAATTACCATTTCTAGGCCCCTACGAGTCCACAGGCTAAGCCGCCCTGCCGCCCGTCCCGTCCCGGCAGCTCCGGGCCCGCCAGCCCCGGACCCAAGTAGCGGCCCCAAATGAGCGCAGCGACCGGCGGGAAGCCCGGCCGGGCCCCGAGAAACCCCAGCGCGCCGGCGGCTCCCGGCAGGGCCAAGCCGTACGGCGGGGCGCAAGGCAGGGCGAGCTCCGGGGAGACTTTTGAGGGCCAACGTGCCGTGATAGCACCGGCTGATGCGTTAGGCGTGAGGCACCGGGCCCGGTTCAGCAGCTCCGGGAACGGCAGGCAGCCGGGACCGGGCGCCCACGCCAGGCAGAGCAACGGCCGCCCCGTCGGCGGGTGCCCGCGGCCGCCTCTGCCTGCGGCGGCCGCTGCAATCGCCCCGCTCGGGGCTGCGGGCCGACGGGGAGGCCGCACGGGCAACGTGGGGGCCCGGCGGGCCGCCGCGACACCGTCACTCGTTGCGGAGCGGCTGGGTTCGACCTGACCCCCCGCAGCCCCGTGGCGACCCGGGGACAGAGCCGGGGGCAGGGGCGGGATGGGGAGCTGCGCCCCCGGGCAGAGAGGCCGGTTCTCCTCGAGGCGGAGCTGCCGCGGTTTGGGCGCCGCTCCCGACGGCGCGGAGCGGGGAGCGGCTGCCGCTGCGGCGGGGCGGCCCGCCAGCCCCGTCCCTGCGCCTCGCCGGACAGCGGTCTCTGCCCAGGAGCTAACGGCTCCTCACTGCGGCAACCTCCGGCCTTCCCTTGATTGCACTGAAGCCATCGATTTCGCACCCGGGGCCCGACGGCCGCGGTCCTCGCCCGGCGCCGCTGCGGGGCAGCTCCCGGCCCGACCTTCGCACTTCGTGAGAAGTTCTTCGACGGCACGAAACGCTTCCCCGCGCAGCCCCCGCGGCTCCCGGGCAGCCTCCGCTCCGCCCCGACGGCCCCGCTGCCCCGGGCGCCGCGGGAGCTCCTGCCTGCGGCCCCCCGGCAGCAGCCGCGGACCGCCAGGGCTGAGGCCGCTCCGGGGCTCCCCTCGCGCAGCCGCCGCGGCGGAGGTGCAGGGCCGCCCGTGTCCGCTGGGCGGCGGTCGCGGCCCCCCCGTGGTCCCCGACGGGCGCCCGGTCCGCGCGGGCGCCGCCGCCGCGGAGCGAGCGCGGCTCACGGCGAGCGAGGCGAGGAGAGGCGGCCTACTCGCGGCGCACCGTCTGCAGCCCAAACCGGGGCGCTTTAACGGATAACGAGGGAAAAGGGGGGAAACGAAGAGAATAATGAAAGGTCGGGAGAAGGGAAATAAACAAACGTGCGAATGTACAGGCAGGTTTCCTGCAGCAGAGGAGCAGCCTGCAGCAGCCGTATTCATCCTGCTGTCTTGCGTTGCAATTTACCAAAAGTATGTCCTAATTATCCCTACGGGAATGTGGGATCCGAGGTAATATGTTACACTAACATAATCCTTTAACTCACAATACACTTCCCCGTCCCGGAATTAGGATTTAGGGCTTAAAGTCATGTTCCTGAAGAGTGAACACCTTTAATTTCCCCCCTTCCATTTTTTAATCCTCGACTCCATTGTGCGGAAATATCCTAGGGGAAAGACCCGGCGAGGCTTGCTCCAGGCGCCCGCCCGGCTCCGCCCGGGCCAGCACCAGCCCCGACGGGCAGGCAAGGCTCGGGCTCTCCTGCTCCTCAGGGAGCCCCGCGGCCGGGTTTGATTTCCCCGAGGCCAGATCACCGCTACGTGGGGCCTTACAGGCAAAAGGCCCCCCACTTCGTGCGGGTTTGCTCCCTGGCCCCCTTAGCACCGACTTTGGGGGGGAACTGGTTCCTCCCCCGCGCTGCGGGGCCGGGCGCGCTGGCGCCCCCCGCTGAGCTGAGTGTCGCGCAGCCTCCTCCGCGGGGGCGCATCCGCTGGCCTGGCCCCGCTCACCGGCACCTCGTCGCTCCCGCGCGCCCTTACGCGGGTGCGCAGAGGCGGGGGGCGCGGGCGGCCAGCGGGGCTCGCCGTGCCCTGGTTGGGGCCTGGGCTGTGCCCCCTGCCCCCCCATCCC
>NW_020447641.1:3237481-3238511 GCF_003343035.1 Apteryx rowi | reverse complement strand
CAAAGCGATGAGCGAAGGTGCCACTCAGAGGCGGGGAAAGGGGCCCCACTCGTTAATTAGCAGGCAGCTAATTAGAGCGGCGCTGCGAGCGCTAATCAATGGCCCGATGGAGGCTGGGGGGGAGGGGCAGGGCCGGGGCTGCCGGGGCCCCCAGCGAGGCCGCGGAAGGGGCGAGGGGCGTCCGCGCCGTGCGGCCCCCTCCGCGGGCAGAGCGGGCTGCGGGGCGCCGGGGAGGGCTTCCCCCTCCCGGGCCGTGCGCGCCGTCGTGCTGCCTCGGAGACAGATTTGCAACTCCCGGGGAGGGGGGAGGCGGCGGGGGGGAACGGGAGGGGCAGAGCCCGTTGTACTGTGAAATTTAACAGTCTGAACATCCCTTTATTAAAAGCTGCTGCTTGACATTTACACTGTGCCAACAGACTCGCCGTCTAATCCAGGCGAAAATATATTGTACCTCGGAGTAATTTGGGCCGTTGCAAGAGACGCTACAGAACGTTTCCGAGCGGGAACAAAACGGCACAAAGAGCGGCGCGGAGGGCAGCGCGGCGGCGGGGCCACGGCCCGCTCGTCCCCGGCCAGCTCCGCCGGGCCCAGGCAGCGGCTCCCCGCTGCCCTCCCTCCTTTCCTTCCTTGGGGGGGAAAAAAAGCGAAGAAAGTTAACTTTCTGCTCCAAAAAAATTAATCTCAACGTTTAGTGCTGCTGTTTTTCTTTTGTCAAATATTCCCCCCCTCCCCGATGCAGACTGAGTACATGATCAGAAATGCTCAGAGAGCAGAAAGCACATTGATTTCAGCTTGTTCTGTCCGCAGACAGGCCCTGACAAGGTTGTTAGAACAGTCGGGGAGGTCTATACAATCACTTAATTACCAAAGCTGTCAGTCAGGCGGGACGCTACTGGCCGCTTATGTGGCTGCAAGGAGCATTCCACTACTGGATTTCCTCCTTGATGGATCTGTGCTGATGGCATTGCAAAATAATTATAGTGAATTTTCTGATGTGTGATTTTATACCAAGTTCATGCTTCAGAAAGGT
>NW_020447641.1:3185742-3230742 GCF_003343035.1 Apteryx rowi | reverse complement strand
AAGTAATTTGTCTCAGGCTGTAGATCCCAATATTTTATTGCAATGTCTAATCTAAATAGACTGCTGGACAGTGCCCTTATTTCACCCTGGTAATCCTGGATTGATCTTGCGGAAGCAAGGGGAAAGCAATGAAGTCAATGTCTTACTTTCGGTAAACGCATGATGAAAGTTGAGTCTATGTTTCAATGTGCTCTCACAGCTGGAATCTGCAACAGACTATAACCACTAGGAATTAGCATTCCCAAATACTTCATGGCAGGGGGGACTTGTTATTATAATTACTGTTATTATTACTAGAATGATTAAGATAACTTTTAAATCTGAATTTAAGTTTCCCACTCTAAATGCTACTCGTGATTGCTTCAGCAAGTCTGTACATATCCATGCATGTGAGTGCACATGCCTACAAATTTATGTGGGTACACGTATATACATACACATATATATGCTTGAGTCTGTACATAAATAAATAAACCCTTTAGACAGAACAGCATGACAGCAAAAGCTTTCAGATGAAAACATGGTGTGAAACTGTAGCATGTCTCTTTATGTTCAATGGCAAATGCAAAGGAAATTTATTGCTTAAAATACGTGCAATCATTTTTATCTGATTACCTGTAGATGCTCTATATGGCTCTGTACAAGAGACAGTATATTCTCTGTCTCCTGCCAAGATCCTGGTTTGTCACCAGCACAGCTCCATTCTTTCAAATGTCTTTATAGATTTGAAAGAGCTGCTTAGAATTTGTCACTTATTTTTAACAATATAATTTTCTCTGGAAGGAACATTCTTGCTAAGCTTGACATGTGATATTTAATCACATATTGACCACTCAGTATTATTTTAATGCTTCCTGTCAGCTACAGTACAGCAGGCAGAGTTCAAGCAACACATTTGCCTGGAGTTCAGTATTCATTTAAATTAAATTTGTCAGCTTTCAATTTTTTAAAATGTAATATTTTATTTTTATTAAATGCAAGTTAATAATGCCTTGTCAGGCCAAGGGCATGTTTTGATGTGAACAGCTCGGATGTTAAGTGAAATTGGAGCCATAATGTCCTGTTAATAGAGTCATATAATCATCTTAATGCCAGCATCTCAACCTAACATAAACACACGCTGGCTTTGTGCTCTGTTATTTCAGAGAGCCTTTTCAGATGTGGAAAAACACCCACCCCTCTCGTGGTGCGCACAAACACACATGCTCGGCCATGAGCACGTGTCCTGGGTGCCCAGAGCCTGTGACACACATGTACCTTACTGACATAGCTCCATATCACTTTGTCACAGGGCATCTCATCTGACCGATGACCCAACAGCCTGGGTCATTTGTGCTGCCCATTCTCACAGTTTCATCTCTTATTTCCATGACGCCATCTATGGCGAATTGATTTTGAGGGGGAGCAATATTTATTCATGCAAGTGTGCACGTATGAGCACAGCATTTCTGTGGGGAAGTGCAGGCACAGCAAGCATGGGCCTCCCTAAATACACGTAATCGCATGTATGTTCGCAAACGTTAAACACACACTGGATATAAAACGTTTGAGTATCACAGCTGTCTGAGAGACTTCACCCGCACACACCCCCGGACGGGGTGCACACCCCAAACAACGGCCGATCCTCAGTGATGCTCCTCTCCACGCACGAGAGCAGTTTTCCCTCTTCCCTTCACAAAGACAAATGTCGTAGGAGCGATCAGCCACCATGCAATGCGGGATAGAGAGATGGATGGAGACCGAGCTAATCTTATAAACACATTTTACAGTGCTGTTGTTTGCAACGCAGCCATGATAAGCAGTGCATCTTTACAGAGCAGTTCCCAAACCAGGGGCACTCCGGGCCCCCACACTGTAACTCTACCTGCTGCCACTGGCAGGCGGCCGCAGGGTTCAGGGCAGCAGTAAGGGCATATTGCGCCTTTCACCTCCTGAGTCACCAGTTTGAGACCGGCCTGGGTCAGCGGTGGGGAGCTTGGCCCCTGCAAGAGCAGCGCGGGGCCGGCAGCGAGGCAGGGGGCTGGACAGCCGTTGCCTCCCGCGAAGGCCGTGCTCCCAACTGCTCTCCAGAGCCACTAAGGCGCTCGCAGAGCGGGACAGCTGGGCACGCGCAGATGGGGCTGGAGTTAAAACAACCCTCTGGGACCAGCACAGAGAGGGCTGGCACTCCCATCCCAGTCCACGCAGCTCCTGCGAGTTGCACCATGCACCGGAGCTGATGCTCAAGTCCTCAGCTCTATAACCGATTCCCAGAACTTGCTGCCTCCCAGAAATGCTCGCCAGGGCACTGCCTTACCCCAGGACACCCCTCCTGGTTGGYATGCAGGGTGGATCAAACCAGGACCCGGGTCTGGGGCAAACTGTGTTCCTCATTACTACTTGTGCACGGGAGAAGCAGCGGGGAAGCGGAGTGCTGCAGGACCCACTGTCCCCAGGGCCCCGCATTCGCACCCCAAGGCTGACAGGAGAAGTCACAAGCCAGCCCAGCGGGAAGGTGGCCCAAGGGAAGGGGGACATGAGCCCGAGGACGTGCTCCAGTGCTAGTCCTATTTTCTCCGTGCCAAAGATTATGCTCACCAATGATAACGATGGCCAAGGATCATATCCTTTCTCCATGCTCTCCTCCTCCTGTGTGCGTCCCAGGGCTTTCCAGGGAGCTGCAGCCTGTCCCAGGGCAAGGACACACCTGGTCAGCTGCACCTCTTCCCAGCCACTCAGCCCAATCCACCACTGACGAAAGCACTTTCCACCATAGCTTTCCCTGCTAGGGGAAATAAAAAGAAAGAAAGAAATTTAAAAAAAAAAGCACAACCCTCATGTGTTTATTAGCTTCTGTGTTACACTTTGGAGATCAGCAAGATCTTTCTGAGAGAGACATTGCAATGGTGTTTCTAGGCCTTGCCTTCTAGGCTAGCAGAGCACAGCTTTCCGTAGCTCCAACGCCATACGTCTCCTCTCGTCTCCGATGCCCAAGATTTATATCAGTGCAATGCAATTAAAGCTAATGCAGTTACATCATCATAAAACTGGTGTAACAGAAAACCAGCCTGGAGAGGTTCACATCCATTCATATGTTCATTCAGACTGTCCAGACATAATAAGGCTGTCCAGATTCTAATGATCAAAAACGCACATAGCTGGCAATAAGGCATATATATTAATTATAACCATGCTGTTGAAACACGAATGAGTTTACATAAGAATAATTAGAATCACAATTGACCTTTCATAGAAATGTAGGGTTATGCTTAATTCTAGCCATCAGCATTCAAAACATTTGTTTAAATACTATTCCTACTTCCTAACTCATAATTATATGGTTTTTTGAAAAATATTTTACAGCAAACTGGAAAGGACTTGTATCCTGTGAGGCCTAGGAATAGGAAGCTATTCTTTACACCAACGTACTCACACGCTGCTAGTGCACAGGCAAATGGTTTAACATATAAAAAACAAGAGTAAAATATATAAATATATTAAAACAAAATAAGTGAACTACCACAAGGAAAGCAGTTATATTTATCCTTTATCTAAAAGGGATCAATAACATCTAGTCAGGTGAGATTCTTACTCATTTGCTTCTCTAGTTTTCTGTACTAACTGTTTGTTATTTCTTATACTAGCTAGAGAAATTACTTTCTTCATCCAAGCACACATATCCAGAGCAATGTGGCACTGCCACCTTCCACTCTTCCCACCCTCCCGGGCTGGAGCTGTCTCTCCAGGCACCTTGCAAGTCAGCTTTGCTGGAGTCAGGAGGAGGTGGAAGAAAAAAACAGCCAGAAAATATTTCTGTAATAAGAAAATGGGAAAAGTGGGAGAGAGGTCCTCCCTAGTTTAGCTGCTTTTAAAAGCCCCAGATTATTTTCCAACTCCTTCGCCAAGCCAGGACGTCTGGCCAGCAAGTGCCAGAGATTTGGTGGGCAAGGTTTGGAGGGGCTGGTTGAAGAGCAGGAGCGTTTCGCATGAGTGGGGACAGCTGGGGCAAGCCCACCATCGCAAACGCGCCTGTGGTTATGTTTTCAATAGGTGGCACTTATGAATAATAATATGCATAATCTATCTTGTGCCCAGGCAGGAGAGAAAACATTAGTGGACAAGCCTGAAGGCATGGCCATCTATTAAAGGTTGCTTGGGAATTCTCAGCAGAGTTCAGGCAAAACTGTGCTGCTAAACATGGCTGGGGGATTTGCATGTTTAAGAAAACAGGACTAATTGAATACCACTCTTCTGGATGAGTGATTTACATTTCTTACAGCTCAAATTACAGAAGGTGAAATACAGTTTTGCCCTTTTATTGTTTATTTGATTGCAAGCTTTCATTGCTAACTTTCCTTTTTATTAAAAACATGCAACACAAAATGTCAAAAAAACTCAAATCCCCAGCCAATTATATGCACCTAAATTCTAAACCCTGCAGAAATACATAGCCCTGCTTTGTTCTGTGGCTGTGTGTAGACACCTCAATTTAAACACCCAAGGCTTAGGATCTTAGTAATTAAATACAAAAACAATTAGGAAATTGCATAAAATTTGCTCTGTCCTTGCTAGCACTGCAGATATAATCAAGGTCTGCCCCCCTAACAGGGATGAAGACAGTATATCTATAAGGGAGAGAGATTTGATTTTAAAGTAGTCCAAGAAATAATGGAGTAGATGTCAGGGTTTTTTTCCCAGAGAAACATCCATCAGAGCCATCCTTATTTTATACTATTTATATAAAATCATGTTTAATTTTCTTTTAAATGGGACAAAAGTTGGTATTACTGAAAAAGAATAACTACATTTTTAACTCAGGTGGATCCAGTCCCCTTGCATTGCCAACTAAAGGGCAGTCCCTTTCCAAAACCCTAGGGCATCCCCAATCACTGAGTAAAATGAGAAGTAAACGCCACCTTTTAGGGAGAAAATGCAACCCGGGAAACCACTCCCATCGAGTTGGAAACCAGCCTGGTAAAGAGGCTCCAGAAAGCCCACATTTTCCTGCAAGCCAGGAAGAAGCAGCAGGTGAGGATGAGCTCTTCAATGGAGACTTCAGCTTCTCTTCAGCAGGACAAGGTCTATAGTCGGGGACACCACAAACATGATGAGATGAGACTAGAGATGAGATATCTGAAATAAAAAAAAATATATATATATATACTGTAGCTATGCCCTATAAGTACAGATGGCCCAGCAAGAAGGTCTCTGCTTGCTTGGCCTCCAGGTCAGCGCTTCCAGGCTCAGGCTGGCTCTGCATGCAGCCACTCGTACTACTCATACCATTGCAGCATGACACACTAGCAGAGAAGAATTTACTATGATTGTCTAGAGAGAATAAAAAATAGAAAGTAGTAAATACTGTAGTTGGTGATTTTTAGATGTCTGGCTTAGCATACTCATCTCTAACTCCAGTAGTGATGACAGGCTGATTGCAACATAGGGAGCAACATAACCCACCCCTAAACCACTGCAAAGACTGCTGCTCACCACCTACTTATCACCCATTAGATAAACCAGCTGCAGGAAGTTATCCAAGTGGTGGTGTTTTAATTGAAAATGGCTGTAAGAGGAGCAGAGAACTTCATTGTGTTAATATTAATAATGGAGGGGGGAGAGAGCAGTGGCAATTTAACAACGCAGATTGCAGCTGGCAGTTTTACAAGTCAATGTGCACAAAAGGCAGATTGTAATGAGAATCTGAGAAAGCAACACTCAGGGATAAGGCATCAAACATTTCAACTTTAGCATTGCTGTTGGCCAAACAAAAATCTATCAGCATGGGAAGAAAACACATCTCCAGATCTGGATAAAGCTATGGGAGGTTATTCAGAGGATTAATTCCCTGAGGCAGTCAAAAGTGGTTGTGCTCTGCTGAAATGTATTCCACCATGGGAGTCAGCACAGCAAGTGCTCCTAAGATACAGTGTCGGCTGCACTGCCAGCCCTGGGTTTTCCCACACTCTACCTGTGGGTGTTCTGGGAAAGCAAAATTGAGCACTGAGAAGGGGAATGGGGAACGCAAGAGGAATCCAATATCAGGCTTTCAGCTGGCTCCTCCACTGCTAATCATTGCTGTACATGCGAACTGGGTGTAAAGTGCTCCCAGATCAGATCCGTAGCTGTGCACAGGTGTAAATTACTATACAAGGTTCGAGGCAGCGCTCAGCCATGCCCAGGCTGCCTAATCAGCAGTTGTTAGTGTGGTGGAGCTATAAAGCGCTAATATTCAAATGTTATGACTGTGCTGCCTCTTGCCAAAATCCATAAAGTGTTTGGAAGCTGGCTGGTTTTACAGACTAAACTCTCTCTTCCCTTGCAAGCAGAGGATCAAAGGCAGTGGTGCTAATTAACCCTTTTTGGTACATCCACAGTGCAAATGTAACACTGCATCAGTGCTGCTGCTCCTGTGCTGCCTGGCCCCTCTGTGTCCCCAGTGAAACCCGCAGCAGGAGATGCCGGTTCAAAGGACATGGCATTGCAATAGCAGGTCTCTTTTTCTGTTTGGCCCCTCTCTGTCTCAGTTGAGGCAGCCCCCGAATCTGGGAGCTGCAACTCTGGGTGGTGAAGATGAAAAAATCAAATATTTGCTTGTAGGACTATTATTTTAAAGCAAAGGCTTCGGACACGCACAGTCAACCTCTAAAACAAGGCCTACAGGACTGGAGGAAAGCGTTCATGTAACATATACTACTTGACATTGCCCATGGCTAAATATGGGGAACAAGATGTTCTCTGTGGCCATACCAGGCTTCCTTAGTCATATACACTTTAATCTAAGCCCCTGTACAGAGAAGATCGCCGGCCACGTTCCCTGCTCTGCACAGTGACAGGAGGGAGAGTTGATGTGCAACCGCTGAAGCATGGCGAACACGACACAGAGGTCTGGCAATGCACAGATCAACCAAATCAGGCAGGAGCATGCCCTTGGTTCAGTTAATTTTGGAGTTATTTTGTATAGTTAGCATCAAAGACATTTCTTACTCTTGCATTTTGCTCACATCTCACCAATTTCATAAATGGCAGTGCATGCCTGACCCCTTTTTTCTCCCCACACACCCTATTAGGTTCATCTCCTAAATCCCCTAGAAAGCTCTGCTTTAACTGAAGAGCATCCACCCAGCGAGGCCTTGGCGCCGAGGCACCCCCCGTGCCTCCCATTGCCCCGCAGCCCACATGGGCCGACCGGGCTCCCGCAGGGCACCCGGGGCCCCCCTCACCGCAGCTCCTTCAGTGGGAGCAGGGGCTGCTCGAGGGGCCCTGGGGATCCCCACAGCAGGATCGATCTCCCCAAGGATGGATTTATTGCACAGCAAACTGTGGGATGATTCAAAGGGATTCGGTTGAATCTAAAAGCAACAACATAGGCACCGTATATCATGGTATATCGTGAGTGCACACCCCACGGCCCTACCAGCATGCTCATAGCTCCTCTGCAGAAGAGCCTGGCAGCATGACCCCCATTTTGCAGGCGGAAAGTGGCTTGGCAGCAGCACCGTGACAGCAGCAGATCTGGGAAGAGAAGCTTGATTTCTTCAGTCAGTGGACCACACCACGTCCCTGAGCTGGACAAACTTCTCAGGAGAGGAGATCCTCATTTTATATTACTTTTACAATACTTTCTAAATATTGCATAAGTCCCTGAAAGTGAATGTTTGAAATACATATAGTTAGTTAAGTAACAGGCCTGGTTTTGCCCACACTGCTTGAACTAATTCCATTGAAAATGAGGAGCCCCACCGAATCCAGGCGAGGGCTGAGCGCAAGGGCAGGTTGCAGCTCTGCCCCAGCGCCGAGCCCTGCAGCACGGCAGCCTTGGGGTCTCTGGCGCAGCGCTCAGCAGGCCAGGCAACGCGGAGAGCCCAGCGGGGCCGGAAACCCCGCGTAACACTTCAAAAATGTACCCCGTAAAAAAGTGCTTTTTTTTTTCCAGCATCCCACATATTTAAAAAAAATCTCATCAAAAGCAGTGGCATATCTTAGCCAGGCTCGTGTCCCCAAAGCCGGGTTCAATCGCGCTGCGCGGAGAGGACGTCCGTTCTGCTGAGAAACGGAACGGGGCCTTTGCAGCACAGCATAAATTAATACTGCGGCTGCCACTTTCATACGGAAATCAAAAACCCAGTCGCTCCATTTTATAAACAAAAACTTCACAGATGCACCATAGGATATTTCATTACTAAGTATTTTGAATTTTCAACATGAAAAATATTCCCTAGTGTTAGTTACATTATTTGTTTCCTAGGGAGGGGATTAACATTCCTGTGGTTCAGAAAAGAGGCACATGCCACTGAAGCAAGCAAATATGATTATTTTTTTGTTTTCATAGGTCCTCATGCAGACCACTGCAGGTCTTAGAGATGCACTTACGGCCTATGTCAAAGTACGATACTCCTTCATTAGCACTTCAATAGCTGTAAATCTGGGCGGGGAGGACTCAGATCTCAAAGGCTGCTGCTTCTTTACTAGCTTACACTGTGCGAGTGTGGGGTTACTCCTGATTTACACCAGCGTGGCTGAGAGTAGCATTAGTTCCCTCTTATTTGTTTGTGCCTTTTATGAATGATTTCAAATTAAAAAAAAAATGAAGTAGGGGACAGATTCTTCTCTCATTTACACCAGTGTAACTCTGGAATAACAAGACAGACTCCAGATGCCCTAAATATATTGATGAGTGGATCTGGCCCAGTGGCTTTATTTCTGGAGCTTCTCTCCACCTCAGAATTTCAAAAGGATTTGTTCATGCTCTGAGGAAAATCTTATTTTCCATCTCAAACATTTTATGCAATATTTTTAGTAGGCTGTTTTATACAGCTCTATAGTCACCAATTTTAAGTATTATCAATAATGTATTCTTCAATGTAACCTCTTTAACACTTTCAATAGAATGAAATAAAAAAACACATCAACAAAAATTGTCTTCACTTGGCAATGCTGTGTGAATGTTAAATTTCCCATTTCACAATGCAGTCATCGCTATAAAACTCTGAGGGCGGATTAACGCTCTTCTGGTACTTCACTGTATCAGAACATGGATTTGCAGACAACAGCTGCAGCAAATTCCCTTGACTGAGAAGAATTACAAGTATTATCACCTAGATCATTAAACTGGGTTCATAGATTGCAGAATGTCTTCAATCAATTCATCTAAGATAACTTGAAGCCAGCTGGACCCCCTCAGTGAGAACTTGACTTAATTGGCCAATAAGTGGCTGGAAAAGGTGCATGCTATTTGATAAAATTACAGACTGAACAAGTGATTACAGTTTGGAGAACCGCAGAGGGTAGCCTTCAGGTCAGCCCTTTTGGAGAGGGCTAAGTTAATGTCCACTATTAAGTGCTGCTGTGAAAAATGTTGGCCCACTTGGTGCTCAGATGTAAAGTGTATCCAGGTCATTCCTCAGCTGATGGAGTGAGAGGTGTGCACATTTATCACTGCTTTGGCCTCATTTCTGCCTTGGTAATTGTCATACACTAACAACTGCTGGCAGTTTCATGGTTTTCTGTGTACCCTTCATTTTATTGGCATAACTAAAATATTATCTGAGCAAAGCAATCCATCTGCTAAAGAAAAACACTTTCCTTCAATTATGTCCCATGAGTCTTTTCTTAAGAAAGGTTAAAGCACCAGGAAGTTGAAAAATATACATTAGTTTGTTTTTATTCTTTACAATCGACTGCAAATGCACTTGCTTGTTACTGGATAAGCGGTAGGTCTAGATATTTACCACTGCAAAATGTTAGGGAAACTGCCTAGTTTTAGAAAAACAGTGAATTCACAACATCAGATTAGCATGTAAGTACAAATCATTATTTAAATGCAAGTGCCTAACTCCCCCCACAAGAGATAGAAAAGCTTGCATAAACAATTCCTCCATGTTTTAATATTCAATAAAACACCAAAAAAATTCAATAATAAAAGGTGATTTGCAGAAAAACAAAGTTAAAAAATAGAGCTACAAAGAGTGCAAAGAAACCATCATGTTACCTGTTTGTGTTAAACATCAGGGAAAAACAGAGCTTGATCCTGCTTGTGCTCCATACGCAGGGCTCCCCTTGACCTTGGGGGGTAGCGCGTGCAGCTGCCCCCAGGCACCGGCCCTTTCATTAGGCAACACCCCAAGACGGAGCTTGCAATCACTTACGGCCCAGCATAGCATAGCTGCTGTGATTCCACGTTGCTGAGGCTGCATATTTTTCATGGATTGGATAATTTTCACGGGTTTTGTTTTGTTATTTTTAAATCCCTACCTTTTATGAAGCTGATCCAAGACTCAAATATCTCATGCAGATATTCAGAAGTGGCTTGGGCTCATTTCTAGGATTTTTGCTGATGGGTAAGTTGTTGTAATAGTAAAAGATGTAACACATAACTGAAAGCCTAGGGGTTGCATAGCTAGAAAGATGCACACAAAATACAAATTAATGAACTGTGGAAGGACATGTTACACATTTTACCATCAAAATAGGGAAGGATATGCCTCTGACAAAATAGTTGTAGGCTGCAGGTATTAGGTCAAAAAAAGATTCTACATAAAAATAAGGTAGAAAATGCCTACCTTCTTACAACAGTTTTCCTTTAATATGTTTGAACAATTGTCAGAATCCAGTTTTATTTCATTCATAGACAGAAATTAGGTTGCCATTTGCTTGCTAGGTCTTCTACTGTATAACAGAACATATGTTTCCTCCCAAATAATGGCATGAGTTTTGTCCCATGCCAGCCACAAAGCATAGTCACCATAGGCACAAGACGAGCTAGGCGATACAGAGAACTGATCTGCAATTTTTGAATGACATGTGTTTTCATGGGAAAATAATTTTCAAACATGAGAACCTGGAGCTCTCTTAGGAAAGGCAGTGTTGATTTTAATTTTTTTCCTTCTGTGGGGAGAGGATGCCCATTTCTTTTTCCTGGTGACAGCAATCCATTTTGGTCATGTAAAAAAGACCCTTCATTTTGAAATTTAACATAGAGACTGGGAAAGAAGTTTTAAAAGGATCGAAACAAGATGGAATGGCTCCACATTATCAACATTACCATTCTTCGGTATTCCCCCACAGATTTTTTGTTGCCCRGACTTTGGTGGAACTGATTTGTTTTCGGCCTGCAACGCTTTGGAAGCAGCACCATTGTCCCAGGTACTGGGAAATGCCACTTTGCGGACCGAGGTGCATGGCCAGGCGGGTTGTGCAGTCTCAGCTTCTCCCGTCCCCTGGGCTCGCCTCGGCCTGTGCTGAGGTCTGTCTTTTGCCCTGCTCCTGCAGATGTGTTTGTTGCCTCCTGTAGCCAGGGCACCCATCCCAAGCCCTAGAGCTAAAACGCAGTGGCTGTTACGGGCACAGAGAGTTCACGGATGTTTCAGTCCCTAATCCTGTCACTGCAGTGAGACATTTCAGTTAAATGTGGAACACTTTATTCTGATGTCTTTTATGCTATAAAAGAGATCTTTCTTTACAGTATAATAGGGGAGAGGACAAGCATTTTAATCGCACTGTGTATTCACAGTCCATATCTGAGCTCTAGCATCTGCAAAGCATTTTTCCACTTAGCTGTTCAGTGCTGCCCTGTTGGCCAAGCCCTGATTTGAAAAGCCCTCACTAGGCAAATTACAGCATTTTAGTGTTGCCCTCACYGGGCACAAGGATGCTGCTAAGCGTCACCTTTCAGGCAGGATGAGGGCTCCGTGGTGCTGGGTAGCGTTGCTCTCAGCTCCGCAGAAGTGGCCAGCACCCTTGGGGTCAAACTGTAAAGCCAAGGCCTCGTTGCCACCGCACGCTCTGTGTGACCTTGGATGTGGTGTCTCCATCCACCAGTGTGCAATGAACAGGCTCTGCCACCTAGCATGGGAGCAAAAGGAAAACTAATTGATTTGTACATGGTTTAATCATATTAATGTCCCCAGTGCTGCCACTTTGAATGTCCCAACAAGCTCATGCCAGATTTGTGGTTAGTGGTGCTACTGCACACCCCAGGGGCACAGGGTTTCAGACACATGCAGAACTGTCACTTGCAAGTTTAGAAATCTATTTTTAAAGCAAAATAAGCAAACAACGGAGCTTTCTCTGCCTGTCAAAAAGATCATTAAACAAACAGTTGCCGGCGGGATTTCAGTGGCAAACAGGCCAGGCTGGATGGGGCAGGACCTTTGCTCCATCTCCCTGCTTTCACACTGAACCGAAGTGATGGCCTTCAGTAGCTCATCACCACCACGGCCCTTCGTCAGGGAGCTCCAACCAGAAGATCAGCATGGGCTGGCCCAGCTGTGTGACAGCTGCCCACAGAAAAACCATCCAAAAGCTTTCACCTTGGAATAGAAAAGCCCTCCAGGTGAACCCCACCATCGAAGGGAGTTAAAGGCTAAGCCACCTTAGGCCATAATCCAACATGGTATTTCAATACAGCCCTACCTTTTAGTCTCTGAGTTCAACAGGACTATCCCCAGGCCTGAGCTAGTCACACACTCAGATAACTGTCTTGCTCAGCAGAGCATGTGTTTGACAGAGGAGGCTTGAAAAAAAACTGAAGTATCAATGAGGAGAGGGACAAACGGACCAAGAATTCCCTGGCTGCTGTTGGGGACGTCCTTGACTCATCAGTTACAGCTTTCTGCAAAAGCTTTCAGCCAAATTCCCCTCAGGAGAGTGCTAGAGAAGCAACTGGCTYATAATCGAATGACCACTTTGATCTTTCATCTTTGCGTGAAGACTGGTGCCCAAGCAACCTTACCGTTCCCAGTGCTGCTGCAGCTCTTGCACTTGTGCTGTGAGTATGGCAGGATTCAGCATTTTCCTGAAGCAGCTGCAGCACCTAGATCCATGTGATTTCCCAAGAATCGCAGCTTTCTGTTTTGAAAAGAGAGTGTTTTTCTTGTCTTTGTAGTCACAAGTAAAAACTCAAGAGTCAGAATTAGAAAAAGAATACAAACACATTTTAGGCTTTTTTTAATGCTAAGATTTTTAAGACCATCTCCTCACTTTTCACTCCAGAATTTCAGTGATTAATGGTTGCAATGCTGAGTACCCTTTGCCTACAATTATGGTAATACCCATTTCTACAATGCCGCAGGTTTGTCTGTGTGATGTTTTGGGTCTCCCATTCTGGGGTTTATCCACAGCCCAGTCCAGACTCCTCAGCCTGCAGGCAGATGAGCTGTGGCAGCCGGATTGCTGTGCTCCTAACGCACTAGGGCCCACAGCAGAGCGGTTTGACACCAGCCACGTGGCAAGTGCCGTGCAGTGACCACCTGCCCAGGGGAGCCCTTCCTGGCACTGCCGAGAGTGCCAAAGGAGAGGGATGGAGCACGTCCCACAGCTGCCTGATGCTGCAGGTCTCTCTCCCGCAGACAGGTCACTGGAGCTACTCCAGCCACCCAGCCCAGAATTTTCCATTTGACTGCACAAATCATCATAGCATATGGTCCAGCCGAGAAGCTCTTTCCTGCCTCCCCACTCCTGAGATGCCCAGCACTCAGCTGCAGGGTAGGGAGTGAGTAGGGACAGACGTGGGAACATCCGGCTTGACGGCCGAGCTATGGGCAAGACATGTATATAGTGTACACTGCAGGAAAGGACGAGGCCCAAATGCTTTACTCACTCAAATAATGGAAAAAACTAGGTTCATTTTGGCATGTTACAAAGACATTGCACTCCATCAGCATCTTGGGGGTGATCTATTATTTTTAATTATCATTACACACAGAAGCAACTCAGATAACCTTTTCTTCTTTTTGTCATTCAGGACCAAGGAGGTGGTGTAGAGAGGAGGTTATTTGTACATGGAGTAGAAAAGTCTATTTTCTGTTTACTTTGAAAAAGTCTAGTATTGGCTTCCATTTATCTTCCAATAAGTCCTTGTCCAATGTGGCTTGGAGCATAATCTGTTCCAAGGGCAGGTGCTCCTTAATGAGAGAGCTGAAATCTTTTTTTTTTTTTTTCCTCCATTCATTAAAAGGGAAAGAGAGGAGGGGAAAAAAAAAGAGAAGAGAGTTAGAAAATGGCATGAAAGCATATTATCAGTAAATTGTTTCCACTGTGTTTGTGACTGTTCTTAATGTTTTATGAATATGCTAAAAAATTTGCTCAGGCATTTTTCCTTGGGCACTCTAGTTAATTACTTATTCAGAGTGCTTCTACTCTGTTCCTTGCAAAATGTGTTGTGCATTAATTCTGATTATGTACAAAAACCCACCTGCAAGGAAAAACTCTGAATCAGTAATGCTGATAAAATGAGCAGCTCTCCTGGGGCTTTACTGAGAAACAGGATACTGGACAGAATTAGAATCTTGTAGCTAAGGCTATTCATAATGTCATTAACATAAAGGCAATTAAATGAGTTTTTAACCTACAACCCTTTATTGTTATTAATGAACATTAGAAAAACACAGGAGATAAAATTGGTAATTATCTCTGCACCAAGCTATGCAATAATGTGTTTAAATATAAAAACAAAACAAATGATTATTGTTAGTATTTTCAGTAGCAGAAGCCCCAAGGAGCAGCTCAGTCACATTTAATCACATGGTACTACACCAAGAGGGTTAATTAAACGAGGGCTTTACCTTCAGCACGCTTGGTTATTCTGTTTAATACGGAATCAACAAACAGAATTGTGAATTTGCAAAATATTCCAAGCAGTGGCTTCTACCTTCAGGTTAGCCACCTTTACAAAAACAGAGAGTGATTTCATTTCCTTCAGGACAAGTAGCTGCAGTCCTGCAATCAAGTTTTTATTGTATAGTGCTTTCAAAACCAATTCCAGGAACAACTGTATAAATCCAGGCTCATAGCCTAAGCTTGCTATTCTGTAAAAAAGAATTTTGGAATTTGAAAGAGATGTACGTTTTAAAATAGATGGTAAATGAGGTTTCAGCACCATAGCATAGTCAAAGAGCCTCCAGTTCCATTTTTTTATGCAAACTATTGTATCCTATACATAAGCAGTCATAAATTACAGTGCATCTTCTAAAGGCGAAATACATTAAAGCTCAGTGAAATAGCCTGTATCTAGAAACAGATTTGAACTTATTAATTCAATTAAAGTTTTATGATTTAAATTTCCAGAATGGCTTAGCATCTCTCTTTTTTAATTAATTTTTTATGTATTTACATTGGTTTTGGGGTTCAGAAATCTATTTTCTAGGCAGGATGTAGCTTAACAACTGACAATTAATGCGTTTTATCTTCCGTCTCTCTAGACAAAGCTTTCCTAAGAAGTGTCCCTTAACATGTCTGGGTATGGCTCACAGAGGGAAGATCTGAAGTCACTCTGCAGAATCTCTTCTCACCTAAAACTACACAGGATCCAGCACCAATTTTAACGAGCAGCACATGTAATCACTGTAAGACTGCTGTGCTCTGACACTACAGGGAGCCCTTGCTGTCCTTCATTCACATATTCCCAAAATGTTTTGTTCAAAGGATTAAATGATGGGCTGCCCACAACAGTAAGGGGGAGGATGCCATAGGGCTGTAGAGGGAAAACAAAACAAGGAAAATTGGAAGCCAGGATTTGTAATCAGGGAGGTTGGCCAGTGTGCTGAACGCAGGAGTTACAGAGGACGCCACACCACCAAGGACCAGGAGATGCAGCATTAAGGGAAGGTCGGGTGCTCTAGCACCCACAGAGATGGGGATGAGGGTGAACAAATCCCTCACTGGGTTACATGAGGTGCTTGAAGTGCACAGAATTGCATCCCTGCAACACCATCACACATGCAGCCATGGAAAGCATTGGTGGCTTTCCCATCCCAGCCAAGCTCATCTGGATTTCTTGCTCCTGGATGGAGTTGGCTTTGGTACTAGGCAGAGTGTGCATGGTGGAATTTAGCCTTTCCATCTAGGCATCTTCTGGTGTTGCTCTCTGCTCTCTTTCTGCCCTAGGCCAGGATTTCTACCAGCAAGTATCTTTTGTTGACACAAAGCACTTAGTCAATGGATCAGGAGCTTTAGAGAGGGTGAGCTCTGCATCCAGCCCAGCACTCATTTCCAGCACTCACTTCAAAGGGATGGTTAAAAACAAGCAACTGTGAATTGCCACTCTTCAGCTGGATGGTCTCTTTCATGGAATGGAAAAGATACAGGGCATGAAGGTAACTGCTTGTAAAGACAGTGCAACAAGATGTAGAGACAAGGGCTGCTGAGAAAACCCTATGACCAAAGCCACAGCAACACAATCATGTGGGATGAATTCACACATCTGCAGAGGAAGGTAGGATACCAGTTTAAAAAAAAAATTACCTGAATAATCTCTGTGAGCCAGGGTCCAGCACCACAAGATGAGAGATTTTCCTATTTCTGAGCTATTCCTTGGAGTGGCTCTGCTTTTCTGAAGTGATAGCAACCAGAGGAGCAGCTTGGGGAAAGATCCTTGCATCAGACAAAAGAGGATGAGACCTTCTGGAGGAATTGTGAAGTGCTGGAAGACAGTAAGAAAACAGAGCCATGAGGAAAAGCAAGAGCACCAAGGAGGAGGTTTCTCCCTGGAAGCCTTCACACCTCATCACCACAGGAGCAGTCAGCCCCACAGAGCAGGAGAAGCAAAAGCACAAATAGAAGAGTCTGATGGACTGCCCTGCAGGGAGGTGCCAGATTCCAGAGAAGAACAGAGAAGACCATGGACCAGATCTTCCCAGAAAAGAACAGGAAYCCCATGGTTTTCAGGCACAAGGACAAAAGTGAGATCTTAGGTTATGCAGAAAGGCCTCTCTCCTGCAGCCCCAACTCCTTTGTCCACTCCAGCTGCACAGGACTGGGGAATTTAAAAGGGGAGTATTTGACACACGTGCAAGCAGGCAGAGCATGATCACATCAGCCTGAGGTCCCTGGAAGCCAAGTTAACAGGAGAAAAACCTCTACTACAGCAAACAGGGGAGGAAACCAAGCACGAACCCTAAGGGCTTTGTTTAAGCTCATAAAAGAACAAGAAAAGCAGAAGGCATTGAGTTTCCTAATGGCATTTAAAGGAAAAGAAAGGAACCCACACAGATACACCTGGAGAATGAATAACGATAGTAAGCAGATGCCTGTTAATGTTGCCTAACAAGTAGCTGTGGGACTTAAACTTAGAGAAATCAAAATAAGAGAGAAAAGCAGTCTCATAGGGAAATAAAGGAAATCTTGCTGAAAGAACTGTTAGCAATAAGCAATTAATAACCTACTCGGAAAACCTGATGATATGCAAACAGGGTGATGCTGGATAAGGGGGTGCGAAGGAGGCCTGATGGAAATACAGCTAATTTTTCCCTAGAAGATATTCTTTCTAGACTTACTAAAGAGAAATGAGAAACTGTAAAAGAAAAAAAATAAACAAGCTGCTTACTTTCTACCTTGGAAGTCTGTCTAGTGAGATAGCAGAACAAATATTAGGCAAGACAAATAGGTAAAGGATGAAAATTTAGCAGCATGGTTTATAACAGTAAATACTGTCAGACAGACCAGCTTCTAGTTTTCCAGATAGGAAGAAGATGACCTGACAACTTAGACATCTGAAAAAAATTGTGAAAAAGTGCTTGTCACACCTGAAACCAAACATTTTGTGAATGAAATCACCTACATTTTACCCTTATGCGGGGACATTTGGCAAAGTCCAGAGTCTCATGACAGGTGAAATCACCTACTTGGCTTAGATATCACTCAGGTCTATGGAAAAAGCCAGGTGTACTGAGAAGACAGGAGAAGAGGGGGAGATATGGAAGGAAGTATCTATCAAGATCCTCAGCAGAAATGTTTTTAAGCATAAAAATCAGATGGGACCTATTGAAGGTTCATGGCTGGAAAGCTGCACAGTGCAGAGCTGGAGAAAAGAGGCAGTTTTACAAGGTCGGGCAACTAGAGTGTAATGCTACAGAGACACCCATAGGTATTTTCGATATTATCGCTCAACTACTTCCAAGCCCTTCTTAAATACACGCAGCCTTCTCTATCCTCGCCTGCATTACAAGCGATGTGTGGGATCCCTGGCACTGACACACTGTGCTGTTAAACAGCACATAGTGGACAACTGTGGTATTATAACCAACGACTTCCTTAGATAACTTAACTGCTCTAAATACCTGAAAGGACTTTCCCCAACAGCTACAGATTTCTCTTCTTCCTGATGTAGAAGCAGACTTCATTTGCTTGTATAAGCCTGCTATACACTGGTGTAATCAGAAAAGGCCCAGGCTATTCAAGTGCTGTGTAGATACAGAAATGATGTGCATACTAACCAGCCTCTCCAAGTGCAAATGTGGGTAAAATAAGTACAGCTGTTTTAGTTGCTTTTGAACTGAGAGATGTTGTAGGAAGCCATTAAGCTAGGTGAGCTATATTTGGCTTGGGAGCTCTAGAGAAGGACCTCTGGAGGAGGTGAGACAGCCTCAAGCACTCTGTGTGTGCAGCATGCCTTGCAGCAACGCGTGTCGGCGCCGGTAGGAATACAGTGCCAYTTCTATGCTGGAGGCACCGATCAGGCAAAGCTGCAAACATGCATCCCTCTGTCTTACAAGCCCCATTGCTTGGAGCCTGGGAACATACAAGCAAGGGCTATCACACTGGAGTTTTGCTCTCTCTTTATCCAGGCAGCTGCTTTTGGGTGGTCTCTGGTTTTAAGCTCACTCCAAGTTTTTCTGGACAAGAAGGGTAGAGCTACACAGCTAGGTGGAAGTACATATTGTGTGCTAGCTTTCAGGCATCATTCTTTTCTAGTCCTTTCATTTTAGATCGCCAGTTCACGAGTTACCACTAGACTTTACCCTCTTTCCTTACCCAAGATAACATGTGCAACAATCTTTCCACACCCTGATTGAGCAGACTGCTCATTTTCACTGAAAGCCGTTTGGGACAGGGCCAGGCTGAACCATGCCCTGGTTCAGGCCTAAAGCTTTTAGTACCATCATGCTGGGAATAGCCAAAATTAATCTAGATGTCTAGCATATGGCAGAGGGGTAGAACTACCACCCTTCATTCATTTGTATCTTATAAAACAACACGATAGCAAATGAAATTTGGTRAGGGAAAGAGCAAGGTAATGCCTGTTAGAAGAAACATTTAATTACCCATACCTCAGGGGCTTTAAAATTACCGCAGCCACTCATCATTTTGGGCAGCTTCATCCAAGACAGCCACTCAACACGCAGGAGTTATCCAAAAATGCTATGATGGTCTGAGAAGAGAAGAGAGAGGAATGCTGAGAAATAAGTCATAGTTATTGAAATCAGCAATGTCCAGGTCAGTACAAACTTTTGCACTGTGTTCAGCTGAAATCAATGAACACGGGAATAATTTACACTTGATGGGGGTCAGCTCGCCAGAATCTTAGTTCTTCTACTGAGGGTCTGTTCCAGCTCCCACAGCAGAAGGGAATACCCAAGAATTCAGTCTATTCTAGTGTGACAATTCCTACTCTCTTTATAAGCTTAGTCATGAAAGAACTACCAAGCCTGTATTTTATTTATAGTGTTTTACTGGATAAACGACGCTCCTGTCCCTTTTTTTGCCAGCTATCAAATGCTTACAGTGACAACAGCCAGTTGTCTGTCATTTAGAAGGCTGGCACCTGTCTGGATAATAGCGTGACTCAATATTCCTGAAATACCAGATTTCTGTTAGAGAAGAAAAATCAATAACTGTGACAAGTGCTATCCATTAAAGCCTGAGAGCAGAGAGGGAACGATTATAGAAAGTCATTTGTTTAATGTAACAGGACTGTAAATGAAAAATCTTATAACTGAGCTTTGTGGGATAAAACGTTCTTTCAAAGGAAAGAGGACCATGGACCAGATCTTCTTGACTTCTCATGGCCAAGCTAGTCAACACCAGCTGAAGCTCAGAATTCGCATCCTATTGGATGCCATTTCCCCTCAAGGTCAGTAGATCCCCTACAAACAGATCAGGGCAATTGCAACCATTAGCATCAGTTCCCCTTCTCAGGCCAGAGACAGAAACATCATTTTCCCACAGAGCACTACTTTGTTCCTAATGAGACTTCCCACGGTAGAGTGATACATACGTATAAAATATAATATATATGTATATAAATGTGTATTTACATACTTATAGTATATATTTGTACTCTATAACAGTGTTTCCTCTCTCAGAGTTCAGTGAATAGAGATGGAGGAGGTGGGTGGGAGCACTATGAAATTAAACTTAGGTGATTTTTCAGAAACAAGGCCATCCTCTGGTCTCTAGCTCCCCTCCGTTCTCTGGTCTCTCCATTTCTTTGGCTTTATGGACTTTTGCCACTTGGGCTGATGTTTCCCTTCTAAATGGCATTTCAGCATTAGCCTCCCTTGCTGACCAGTATCCTTTCCTGGATTAACTCTTGAGTGCCATATGGTATGAATGGCCTGTCGCACACTCTTGCAATAGTTATTTAAAAACCTGCCAAACTGCTGCCTTCCTTGGCAGCCTGCCTCGTGGCTCCATTAGCTACAAAGGGAGTGTGATGCTGCCTGGAAATAATTGAGATGGGTTTCTGCCAGGTCTTCCACAGCAACACAGGGAGCAGAGCTCCTGTTTCCCCTTTTCTCCCCCTCTTCCCCAACTGGCACGTTCAAAACATTCCTGTACACGCAACCCCTTTGCTGCTAAGCTGCTTTCCAAGCTGATTTGCCTRTGCCATAAAAGATTGCACTGGTTTATCTCAACTGTATTTGGCTTAATTTGGGGTATGCTCTGGTAACAGAAGCCGTCAGGTATGTGTGCTTTGTCCATGTATCGCCCTCAGGAGGAGCTACTGCCTCTCAGCCGCAGCAGAGCACCCAGCTGGGTGAGCCCTGCTCTCTGCTGCAGTGCCAAGGAACAGCAGTTCAGCAGAGCCAGTGGAAACTCACTGAGGTTTCTTCCTCTTGCCACAGAGGTCCTTTCTTAAAGGACACATATTCCATCTCTTGTGACTGTGTGAGCACATCCTTAGCTAGCTGCAGGATGGATGATCAGTTTGAGAGCATTGCCTGTGGAGCCTTGATCTGGGGAAATTAGAAAGATTAGAGTGAAAAGTGGGCCCCATGGGAAGTCAGTAGAAGTTCAACCACTGGTGTCACTGGAGATTAAAAATCACGTGAAAAATAGTCAGTGTGAGAGAGGGGCTCTGAACATGCCAGATGCACTGAGCATCTGGACTGCAAGTCCAGGTGTTGCAGGAGCAAGCTGCGCTGGGGCAGCTGCAGGGGTGCTCAGGGGCACCTTAAAAAGATCCTACCTGGAAACTTCAGCACTGGTGAGAGGTGGGGTTTTCTGAATCACTCACCTAAAATCCACTTCTGTTGCATCTTGGACCCACCCATCTCCTTGGGACTTCCATGAAGTGAAGTATCTCACAAATCTGCAGACAGAGCTGATAAATTCTCAGGCTTCCTACTTCACTTAGTGTTGAAAAAGGAGGGGAAGACTTGCAACTTTTCTGTTACTTGCTATTGGGCAAATACTTCAGCATTTTCCAATATGATGCCATTCTTTAAAAGGCTTCATTTTGTGTATTGGTAGCTCACCAACTCCAGATAACCTCAAGTAGAGCATCAAACTAGCGGGAGCCTTCATTCTTCCTATACCGGACTTTCAAAGCTACAGTTGTATATGTATTTAGGTATGTATTTAGCTCTTGTTAGACTAAGCTTTGCTCTTCAGGCACAGTAGGGAGTGGGTAGAAGAGAGGCAATACTAGAATAAAAATAGTATAAAAGGAGAGAAAGAATAAAAATATCCTCTGACAGATACTGGTGGCTATGTTGGTAGTTCATATGCAACAGTGAAGGAAGAAGCAACGTTGCAATTCTGATGTACTCCAGTGAAATATTTGTACAATGTGCCTACACAAAACTTAAGATGAAACAATCTCTTTATAAGCTTTTGACAGTAAGGAGAGAAGTGGCTTTGCCATTACTTCTGCTTGTGAAATGAAAGTGATACTGAATCTTGGTGTTCCTGGATGGAGTTGCTGATCGTCACAGTGACAGCCAAACAATTTTTTGTTTGTTTGCTGTTTACTTTAGGTGAAGAGGAAGGAACTTCTTTGCTGTCATTGTAGTGTGTGATGCAGTGAAACACAATCCATGCCCAATGCATGCAGAAATTTCAAAACAACAATATTTATTATCTATGCATATAGAGTACATATTGCTGCTTTGCTGTCAGTGCTGCATGTGGTGCTTTAGTGAAAATAAAAGGGCATTTGTATCTAGAGTGCCACAATATGCTTTGACAGCATGAGTGAGTACTGTATGAGTTGTAATACTGTTTGCAAACCTACCACAATAAACACTGGTGAGAAGGAAGGGTCTACCATGAAAGCCTGGAAAGACTCATGGTATGTGAAAGGAATCCTTATAAATGATACTTATAATCTGTTCCTATGAGGTGAATGCTCATATGAGCTGCCTGTACTCTGCCCTTGGTGTTCCCATTGCAGCCAGCGGGAAGTGAAGCATGTGGCTCTGAGGCCACACCGGTGTCCTGTGCAGGGCGTCCCTCCATGCAGAGGGCATAAGGCACTGCAGTGCTTGCAAGGAAACCTTACAACCCAGGCAGCAAGTCTGCCTGACATCAGATGGCTAGGGTGGGCTTTGCGGTAGAATTTGGCCAGGACATGAAGCTCACTAAAAAATGGTTTTTGATCAACAGTAGCAAAGGCCGGACTAGTAATTTGATCCAGGAGCCTGGTATTCTATAAGCTAGACAACATTTTAACTGGATAGAGACACCCAAGTATAAATATCCTATGTGAACAGCACTGCCTTAAACAATTTGAGCAGATTAAAAGCTTTTAAAAGTAATTAGTTTTACCATTAACACTAGCAGGTACTGAAAGCCTATTAGATACAGTTCAGCACAAGATCCTCTCTTTTCCCCAAATAAACCTAGAAATAACCAGTATGCAATTGCCAGACCTGGACACAAATGTTTCTCTGGGTTCAGCTGTGTAAAGGAGAAAAATAGGTGCACACACAGGGTCCTGGAGAACAGCAGGGAGGCCCAAGTATTGCTCTTGCATTAGAAGAATATAACCAAGCCACCGACCCAAAATTTCTAATAAATAAGGCATATATTGCTTATAGGCTCATGGTAGCCATCACAATGTCCCTTTGTATATGCTCAAAGTATGTGAAAATACAATAAGGTTGTTCATGTCCAGTTTATACCATTAAACAAATTCTCCTGTCCAGATTCTATTGCTGAGACCTCTCCTGCGACACGGTGCATAGTACAGGGCTGCCCAGTTTCCCCCCATGTCAAACCACACAAACTGAGTCGCCCGCATGCACGGCTACCCAGCCGCAGGCACCCTACATGGGACATGGGTGGTCAATCCCTTCCACATCTCAGCAGTTTGGGATTCAGCCTTCCCTCCTAACCTGCTCCTCTGACCCCATAACTGTTCATAATACACTGAATAACAAAGGCAATTCTCACCTCCCACATGTATGTTATCCCAGATCTCACGTATCTCCAGCTACAGCTACATGCAGACTCATGCCAAACCCTCAAACAAATCTCAAAAATGGAAAAAAAACCACAGACTATGCAAAGAGCCAGTTGCTGCTCTCTGCACAGCTCTCAGCCTCACTAAAAGGTCTGACTTGCATCTACCATGGCAGAAAACAAGGGACAGAGCTCTGAAACAGAGAACTGTTAAGCAGGGAGCCCAAACATGACACAACGCTACTGTTAGAAACACTGCCAAAAACTCAGCAGCTGCTTCTACCCCCTGTTCTTTCCCCTACCCTAAATAAAAATGCAACCCCCAAAACTCCAGGCTCCATTAGAGAAGCTGATCACCTTTAAAATCAGTGAGAATCCTCAGGCACTATCAAATCTGAACGTAGATGATCAATCTGCCCTTGAAGTTTAGGCAGCCCAAAGCTCACATGAGATTTGGAGTTGCCCTGTTCATACATCAGTAACAGGGGAATGTATCACTGGGGGCAAGAGTGACCTTGTAATCAACCAAACAGGGCTGCAGGGGGCCCACCTTAAGCATGGATTTATGAAGAGGAAATCATGCTTGCCCAACCCAATAGCCTTCTACAATGAGATGACTGACTTGGTGGATGAGAGGAGAACAGTGGATGTTGTTTTTCTCGACTTTAGCAAGGCTTCCAACAGTGTGTCCCATAACATCCTCATAGACAAACTGATGAAGTACAGACTAGATAAGTGGATGGGGAGGTGGACTGAAAACTAAGTGAACTACTGGGCTCAAAGAGTTGTGATCTGATGATTAGTACAACTGAAGTCAGTCCAGCTGGAGGCCTGTCCCTAGTGGTGTACTCCAGGGATTGATAGTGGGACCAATACTGTTTAACATCTTCATTAATGACCTGGATGATGTGACAGAGAGCACCCTCAGCAAGTTTGCAGACAGTACAAAACGGGGAGGCATGGCTGACACACTAGATGGTTGTGATGCCATTCAGAGGGACCTCAAYAGGCTGGAGAAATGGGCCAGCAGCAATCTCATGAAGTTCAACACAGGGAAATGCAAAGTCTTGCTCCCGGGGAGGAATAACTCTAGGCACCAGTACAGGCTGGGGCCAACCCACTGAAAAGCAGCTTGGCAGAAAAGGACCTGGGGGTCCAGGTGGGCAAGTGGACCATGAGCCGGCAGTGCACCCTTGCATCAAAGGAAGTCAACGGCATCCTGGGCGGTAGTAGGCAGAGTGTTGCCAGCAGGTCAAGAGAGGTGATCCTTCCCCTCTCCTCAGCACTGGTGAGATGCATCTGGAGTACTGTGTCCGGTGGTGGGACCTCCAGGACAAGAGAGACATGGATGTACTGGAGCAAGTCCAGCAAAGGGCCATGAGGATGATTAAGGGACTGGAGCATCTGACATACAAGGAGAGTCTGAAAGAGCTGGGGTTGTTCAGCCYTGAGAAGAGAAGACTTGTGGGAGGGGGATCTTATCAGTGTGTAAATACCTGATGAGGGAGTAAAGAAGATGGAGCCAGACTCTTCTCAGAGGTACCCAGTGAAAGGACAAGAGGCAATAGGCACAAACTGAAATACAGAAAATTCTACTTAAACATAAGAAAAAAATTGTTTACCATAAAAGTGGTCAAACACTGGAACAGGTTGCCCACAGAGGTTCTGCAGTCTCCATTCTTGGAGATATTCAAAACCCAGCTGGACATCATCCTGAGCAACCTGCCCTAGCTAGGCCTGCTTTGAATAGGGGGTTTGTTGGATGGTTGTTGGACAATCTCTAGAGGTCCCTTCCAGTCTCACCCATTCTGTGATTCTGTTCAACTTATAAGATTTTACAGCAGACCTCAACAAAAGACAAAACAAAGACCAGAATCTGTTTAAGATTACAGAATTTCAGATTTGCTTGGGCACTTGAACTCATGCTCTAATGGTAACATCAAAGGAATAAAGATGAACAAATACATCAGACTGATACAACAGGCCATGAAGAGATCAGGTGCTTGCTTATGAAAGGAGCCCCATCACAAGAACTCAGTAACAATTCTGCTTCAAACAGCTATGAACTTGCTTGAAATCACTGGACAAACTACATAAAAATACATCTGTGTGCAACACTATTTCACCTAGCCTTTTTTAAAAAATGAATGCCACAAATACTTCTGGAGCAGGCTTAAGCAGGAACTAAACAGCCATAAAAGTTACAGGTTTACTGTATACTTTCCTGTACTTTTAACATGAAGACTTCTCTACCAAATAGTCATCCTTTGTATAGAACCCAAACTGTATGAAATTCCCCATCAAAATCAGTTGTTTCTAAGCTGGTCCAATGTTCATAGACACATCTTCCAAAGAAAGAAAAAACACCCTRTAAATTTCTTCTATTTTTAGACTCTGATCTTGAACCTGATGAAATCATCAGCACTGTTTAATATGCTTGGGAAAAAGTCTCAGGCAAGACTTGGGAATGCATGTGTGTGTTAATATTACATGATGTTACTATCAGTGCAATCTATATGATGAAGCCATCTCCTCTATGCATTGCTCAACGTGCCTGCTTTAAGAACATCATGGATACCATGGGGATTGCTTCCCTGCTCTGCTTTGTGAAATCAGAGCCGTGAAAGTCCAGAAGACAGGGATACAATTAAAAAGGCAGTTCCTTTGCAGCTGGGGTAGCGCTGTCAGTTACAGACTGTGTTTGGAATGATCCTTACATCTCCAAATTCTCAGAGGTTCACCAGCAAGTTTGGGGCTTTTTTTTTCTCCCCATAGATATTAACATTTTCCTTCTGCAGTCAGGTGGCGTGCCTGCATGCATAAATGACAGAAACTTCTCCAAAGTGGGTACTGCACATCTTTCATCTCTAAGGCTGCAGTTCAGCAGTTCCTCCACATCTAGTGAAGCAGAAAGCATACATTTACCTTTAAGCCCCTGCTTAAATCTCCCCAACTTTGATTACTTCTTCAGAAGTTCTGACACATCTTTGTGCGGGTCCCTTGGCTGCCTGGGCTTTGGAGGGGAGGGAAGTTTGAGCAGAACTGTCTTTTTCCACAGAGCAGTCATCAGAGTTTCAGCCACTCCGTAGCCATCTGAAAAGTAAGGAAAAAGGATTCACATTTTAAATGAGTGCGAGTTTTCTGAACTACTACTAGCTTATTGTTTTGCAAAGACTTTTTAGGAACTGGGACTTATTGGGATCAAGCAGCATACAGTGCTCTACGCTCTCTAAAGTAAACCAAGAGCTGCTTTCTGTGTTACAGCTGACGCAAAGTTGTCACTAGCTTTGCTCTTTTTTGACTTTTGTTATCTTCAAAAGAAAAGCTCTGTTTTTTCTTTCATCTGCATGCCCATCTTCTGTTAATTGGTGACAACGGCAATCAGGACCCCGTCCGGAGCCCCTCTGAGGAGCACGGCACAGCGCTGCTCCAGCGGATGTTGTTATTTCTGGTAGTCAGTGAGATAAGGAAGTGTAACTGTGTATCAAGAAAACCTGTTACTAGTAAAACAGTTTTTTTCCAGCATAGTTTTATTTCAGCTACAGGGCACTACAGCCTTTGTATTAGAACTATCTTTTAGATGGCTTCCTTCTTATTGAATATATTTTGCAGAGCTGTTCTGTGCAGTCAAAAAAATGTGCATGTTAGAGATGAGTGCATATTACAATGAGAACATTTTATTGGACTTTCATGAAGCTGGAACTAGAAAACACTGCTGTAATAGTCGAGATCCTTGCACAGAAAGGACATATTGTTAACTGAAGTAAATATGTTGCTATGAATTTCTGACTTAATTGACAGAACATTTTATAGTGTGAAGTTCAAAATCTCATTAGGAATGAGTCAGACTAAGGTTGTATGTCTGTAACATTTTTAATACAGACATCTAGTCAGAACTACTTGCAGTTTATATCATTTCTTGATCAAGCAGCCAAGAGATTCCAACATAATTTAGTGCAATCAATTATAATACTTCATGGCAACATTTAAAACTGAATTGGATTAAAAGAAATACCACCTTAAAATCATGGCCTGACACACAAATCCCAGTATTTTCACTGGATCTTACTTCACAACCATTCCTGATGTGTCTAAGCTAAAGGAATAAAGGCATTTTCGAATGAACATCAGAGGCTGGGACAGACGGCAGAGGCCTGGCTGGGCAATGGAAGGTTACCCTTACAGTGATTTAACGACTATTGGTCACTCTTTCTCCTGTACAAGGATACTAAATTTTGGTGATTGACTGCACCACCCCCATCACAATCACTCTTATTATAAAAGCAAAACTTTATTCTCAACAGCTTCAATGATGATATTACAAAATGAAGCATAGTGAAGAGATCCTCCAGACATTTAATTTCTACCTATTTCGGCCCAGCATGTAACTATACATCAGTGAGCCAGCAGCATTCATAAATTCTCCGCAGCAGCACTGCGCTGCTCCGTGCAGCCTACCATGCTCACACAACGTATGGCTGCTGCAGGCTGCTCCTGCAAGCACACGCCTGCTTATTGCACTGGCCAAAGCAGATCAGGACAACTGCCTTTGCCTACTGTGAAGTGTTTTCTACAGACAGACAAGCATATTCTCTTTTGGAAAGGGTGGGTTTCCTCAGCCATGGGAAAGCAGGAATTTGGAGTGATTACATTTACAAGAGCAAACAAATTGAATTAACCAGGAAAACCCAGTAGAGACATTCTCATTTGGAAATGACCTGCTAGAGGATTGAATTACATGATTGAGGAGGGTCTAGCAATTTTTTTTGGTGAAATATTTAGGGGGTAAAAATGACATCATATATGGATGGTTACTCCTTTTGGCATAACAGCTGTCTGAAGGAATTATTGCATTACTTGAAACATAGACCAAAACCATCCACCAGCATCTCCTGCCCTGTGCTTAGCTAATTTATTGCATTTGGACATCTGACGTTTTGCTGCTCACTGATCTCTAGGCTGGCATATTGATCCCTGCCATAATGCCACAAGAACCAGGAAAGTCAAGCCCCAGAGGAGGCAGCAAGCCAAGCAAAGCACTCAGCTTGAGCCAGCACCATGGTGTGTCACGGATCTCGGCTGCCCCTGGTCTCCATGCACACAGGACTGGCTTGTGAGTGGCTTCGCAAGGCTTATGCCACAGTCCTGGTCAGACTTAACAGTGACCACTGAGAGCCAGGAGCACAAAAATCTCCATTCACGTTGCTGGGTCAATGTTCCCTTCTGAGTTTAAAGGGATGCATGTGATTTGGAGCAATCCTGTAATATCTGCCTAGTCCACCAGTACACAAATTAAAATATCTGACAGATTGCTAATGAGCTGATGTTGGAATGACTGGATAGTCTGTTATCATTTGGCCATTCACAGTTTCTTCAGCAACCCATCTGTGCACAAGACGCAGCTACCGTGGAGCAAGCAGTCTGGGATAGTGTCTCCATTTACACCTTTTGCCATTATAGGCCTTTGGGAAAGGCCTTTACTAATTAAAGTTTTTATCAAACATATTGTCATCTTTCCCASCCTGTTACTAAACCACCCTCTGTGGGTACAAAAGGTCTGTTTAACAGCAGGTTGGAGATGCAGATATTTTGTACATATTTCTGTACCTGAACACAATGTTTGTGTTCCAGACTAGCAGTTTAGATCACATAACACATTTGATTCAAAACACTGCACAAGCAGTTCACTGCCTTCTTTCTGAGCAAAAAACATTGAATTAAATCCTCACACATATGGGCCAGTTTCTGACAGACTTGCTTGTGTTAGCTAGTGTTTACATGTGCTTACACTTTTGTTTTGAGGTCAAAAGAGAAAACCACTCGGAAATCCTACAAGATTATTGATTTTGGCTATTCAAAAAGAACCACCCTGCTTGCAGACAGTGCAGCGCCAGTCTCAAAGGAACAAGGTTACTGGGAAGAAAGATGCAAACTGAGGACAAATGCTGGCTTCTCATACTTATTCTGGCAAACCGTTGAGACCCTGCTGAGATTTGATGCTATCATTCTACAGTGCAATCCAGCACATTCGGGAATCCAGATACAATCAAAGCAAGGAGAGCAGAGAGCTTCTGCAGATGCAGCTATGCAATTTCAAAAGACATCATGCACAAAGATAAGCTGAGAGGATACAAACAAGTGGTTATGTTAGGAAAATGCAGAGCAAAGAAATGAAAATTTAAAGAAAAAAAATGCTCCAAAATCGATTTCTTAGGCAAAGTCATACAACAGCTTGGCACAGCTGAAACGGTGTCTGAGCTAAGGATGGACCCAGAGGACCTTCACTTCGGCCCGCACAAATAGATTCCTTCTCTGAGCAACTGGACTGAGTCCCTTGCTACTATGTACACTAGCTAAACTGCTTCAATGAATTAAAGTTTGTGGGATCAGGCCCATATACTCATCAAAGGCTTCTGTCTAGTATTATCTAATGCCAGTGCAAATACTGAGAAATGAAAGATTTCTGAAGAAGCCCCAGTCTCACAGCATATGAATGCAGAATTAGTTTTTCCTTCATGGACAGCATCCTTTATAGGCAAAAAGTGAAGACACAAATTATATTAGCATCCTGTGTCACAAGCCTTTCCCTAGAGAAATGAGACTAGGGAATGCTCATTCCTTTGGAAGACAACTGGAGGTGGGTTTGCTGGATTGGGCCTAGTTGGCTAAAACTAAAACTTCCTAGGGTCTGGGAAGGACTACATCTATTGAGATTTCTTGCAGGCTCTGCAGCACCATGGCAATAGTTACGTGGCAACTCTGTCCAGTGCGACTTTTCTGGTTGTTTAAATGAATGACTTTCCTCCCATGCAATCTCATACAATGGAAATCTGAAACACAACTGAAAACATCAGTACACAAACAGATATCCGAAAGGGGGCAAACAAAGCAGAAAAACAGGAGGCCAGCCCTGATGAACAACTTCCCTTTTTTTCCTTCAACTTGGAAAGCCTGAGCATAGCAGTGCATGGTGCTTCCAGGCAGCTCAAACTTGTGTAAGAGGCATTTTCTCAGCAGAGAAGTGCATGCATCCCTGACCTTGCTTGGCAGAATTACAAGAGGTCATATTTTCAGATATAGGATCTGATCTTGAAATATTCTGCAGTGTAATAAGTACAAACAAGCTCTTCGTCTGTGTCTGCCTCAGCCATGTATTTCTTTGCTTTCTATGTGTTTTTTAATTCAGGGAGCAGACTTAGGAYGACTACAGAGAGAAGAATCAAACCGAGCAACAACGTTCCACCTCTGAATTTACGGCTCAGGAAACCCCCGGGACTGAGCGCGTGCAGACAGAAGCGCTCTGCCCAGCCAGCGAGGACAGCGAGCGACCCTGCCGGCTTTTCCATGCTGCCTCACCAAGCTCCCCCCGCCGAGAGGGCAGACGTGGCCCTGCTCAGACAGACGGGGCTGTACGTCCTGCCTGACACGGGCTGCCTCAAGCAAAGCTAACTGAGGGAGAAGGGTGAATTCGCTCCTACGTTATCACAAAGGCCCTTTCCAGGGTTAAAGCCTGACTCAGTATTGCTTTAGCTTCTCATTCAACTTCATCTAGTAGCCTAAGTGCAGCGCAGTATCCCACACACCAGTGCTCGACCTCCTGCGATGCTCCTTCTGTGGCTAAGCCAGCACCGCAGCTCCGTCCCAGCACGGGAGGAGGGTTGCTGGCAGCCCTGCTGGCGCAAAGCACCGCGCCGCTGCTGACTGCATTCTGCCAGGCAGAGCAGCGGCGTTGGTGGAGAGAGAAAAACCACTCAACTCCTCCTCTATAAAGCGCCACCGCGGTCCCCGTTGCCCCCGGGACCTGGCCGGCTGTGGAGCACAGCAAGGCTCTGCATCACCCTGGGCAGAGGTGCCGAATCGCCCCGCCTGCCCCTGCCCAAGCCCACAAAGTCAGGCCAGGATTCACCAGCAGAGACTTTGCTCCCAGGTACTGAGGGACAGGGAGACCTAAAGGACCTTCCACTGCGATGTCTGAACACCCAGTGAGGGAGCAGCGGCRCAGCTCTGACCGGGTCCCACCCCGTCTCCTCCCTGCACCCTTGGGTTTCCCCAGGAAAGCAGCTCCCCCTGAACGCAGGCTCACGCAGCCATAGGGTGGTTGGCCCCAGAAACCTCCAAGAGCACCACAAAAACTGCATATGCAGCTCAGCAGMCCCGAAACTTGGCCTGACAACAACCCTCCATGCAAGATGCCCCCCAGACGGCATTGCTTTCTATGGGCCCAACCCCCGCCTTCGGGGCACCCGTGGGACGGCTCGGCCAGCAGCAGGACACAGACCAGCACAGGTCACCATCCACCGCGCTTCCGGAAACACAATTTATAGCTCTGGGTACTCAAGAGGGAAACCTTAATGAGCACTAAATATTCATTCTTAATAAGAACATACTGTAATAATCACCCTCCATATGATAAATAGATTACAAGGTTTACTTTTCCTGTCTTTTTGTTAAATGGCTGCTTTTTTCCCCCTCACAGGATAATTTATCCAGTTCTCTAAAAACAAATCACAAGTTATCAAGACTCCACGTGAATGCTGGGGTTTTTTATGTTATGAAGCTTGGGTTAAACAATTCTTTCCTAAATAAATGCTCCTTTTCCAGTTGGCACTGAAGATTTTGCTGTTCACAGTAATCAAGCTCCCAGTTGGCTAACCTCTCACCTAACGCAACATTTTCATATTTCATTTGGACAAAATTTATCATCAATAAGCAAAGACAGAAAATGTGTGAATGTCTAAAGCTTATGTAAATTAAGAGGCTATGCACACTGGTCCTAAAAATAGTAGATAATAATAAGCATTTCTTCACTATACTATAATTATGGGCCTGCTGTCATCTCTTCTATTCTCTATAAGGTCACAGTAGTATTATACAAAATTTACAGTATATTATCAGTTAAAAACACAATAATTAGCAACCACGCATCTTCCATCTTCAGCACCAGTGATGAATGTTCACAGTCAATGTAAAAAATAAAAAAAGCATTGTTTGCTTTATGTGGACAATGCACACTTAAATTTAATCATCAACTTCTGCTATCCAGTGGGCAATATTCTTTCATTATTATAACACTATTTTCCAAGATCACAGTACACCCTTGGGGTGAATTCATCCTTAATGAAGAGACAAGGAGCCAAAACTCTCACTATCACATCAATTACATATACTTTAAACATATTATTTTAAACTTCATAATTCTATACAACTTATTCTATRATAATGTCTGGGTGTCTGGAGAAAATACCAGTTGTTGTTTTGAGCATTATAATGAACATTTTCACTTAGTATTCAGAAATTTTAACTCACAAAATAACGTGCATTGAGAGACTCTCTCCTTTAACATGTTCCATTTTTTGGCTTCCTTACATGCTGGATGTTGAAAAAAGACCAGGGAGACTGCATATATCCATCCATCCTACAAGTCTGATAGCATATAGCACGGGCTCACTAAGAATTCATTCAGCCACAACATTGCCCCATCTTCTCACTCTGGCCACATTTTATTTTCTTGTTTATAATTGCCAACTGGAACGGATAGCTCGTCCAACTGAATGAACAGTTGATCATCCAACACTGTACTAGTCTTTGGTCATTCACCAAAAAAGAAGCCTAAATGGAGGTCATGACAGGTGAAATTTACTCTTTGATAACTAGATTAAAGATTAAAAAAAAATTGAAGCTTATATTTTTTTCAATGAAAAAAAGAAAATAGAGGACAGAAAGCTTTCAACTGGAAAAAATAAAGCATTTCCAGATTGCATATCTTCCGACTGCATTCAAGTAAAACTGAAAATGAAACATCAAAATGTTTGATTTCAACATTTTCCAAAATTGGGTTTCTGGATTGTTTTGGCTGAAATGACCTGCCTGATTTTATACATGTTCAACAGAGTTCTGGCAGACACAGAGAGGTGCTTTGGGTGAAAAGTCTACATGGGTGGAAACACCAAGAGGCCATTCCCCAGGCCAGCACCTCACTCACGCCTCTCCCCAACCGGCTCCTACCTGCAGGGCGCTTTGCCAGAGAGACCACTGGAAAACAAAGCCCAGCTGTGATGAGTTTAAATGCAAGGCTCATCTTCACAGGTTCTCCATAGTGATAGCAACTCTTACGGATCCACATGCAAAGTTAGTGCCCCTTGCGCTGCTAGGCTCTGCATCTCCATCCTGCAAACAGGCTACCTGTGCATGTCCCATTTAAAATATTTAATTAATGGTTTCTTCTTTTAAAATCCAGAAAAATTGTTTTTGGACTGATAGCTTAAAGGCATATCCAAGAATCACAGGCTGTCTTTTTTAGCAAAAAAGCAAAAACAAAAACCACTGCTCAGGCCAGTATTACATAGCCAGGTGAGTGCCTTAGCTGCCCAATAGACAGCAAATAATTAAAGCCTGGGAAATATAAGATCATGAAGTGATGAAAACACCATCCGATGCAATTAAGAATTTTGCCACAACTGAGGAATTTGCTAATTCCACTTCTACAGGGATCCTTTGCCTGAACACCTTCACGCACTGAAGCACTGATTATCAGTGCTCCGGGAAGAAGGCAGCCAACAGGGGAGCCGTAGGAGACCTGACTCAGAGGGTCACTGAAGCAGTCTCTCCTGTTGTGCCAGTGAACCCAAGGCCCAGCTTGTAACAATTCTGCCTCTGATTTCTAGGACTTTCCTAAATTGTCTTTCTACTGCCATATGTCACTATTCCAAGGTTACCCAGTGAACTGCCTTTTATTTTGAGTCAGGCTCTGCTGGGCTGAGCAGGGTTTCATGAAGTAGCCAAATGGATAACAGAGATTGAAAAGAGAACAAAAATTCAGATGCTGAGAAGGTTTTTGCTGGCAGTTGTGAAGATGGAATGAAAAAATCCTGCTGCAGCCTAGATCCAGTCATTGCTGTAATCTGCCTCTAAAAACAAGAAGTTGCTTCCTTCTCAGAAAGAGCAGGCAAAAGAGTAGTTTTATAATGTAAAAGAAATTTGCCGGTACAATGGATGGGCAAATACTGCAGCATTTTTTTCATGAAGGCCTTGCTTAAAGCAAGGAATGGAGTTTGCCCTTCATCCTTCCCAGAAATACTCTCCATTGTTTTTCTAAAGCGTGTATTGCAGAGGTCCCCAACCCATTCACTGTGGCCTCAGTGAAACGCTTGTTCCCATACTCAGCTGTCAGCCACATAACCTTGTCTCACTTAAGGCAGTTGCCAGACAGGAAAGGATTTAATATACTCTCAGTGACTGCGATGATTCAGAGAGTTTGATCTCATGGACCTAGATGTCAGTCCTAAAAAGGGCTGTCTGAGGGCAGCTGCTGGCCCTTCCTTGTGCCATTCTTTTCCTTGGAGGTGCATGATTCCTCCTTTGTAAAAAGTAGGTGAGGCCTCAACAGTCTATGGAGAACGGCATCTAGCCAAGGATTCTGGCGGGCGGAGGACGGGGAGCATTAACTGTCGGCACTGCTTGGTCTCTAAGGCAGTTCTTTGTGAGTTTCTATTCTGAAGGAGCTGCAGCCCGTTTGGATATGCTCAGGACTGCTTTCCCCCTTTGCCCTGTAAGACATAGAATAGCACTGCAGAAAAGCACAAACATTTCTGCTTACATGAGAAGTAGCATCCTCTCAAAGAGGAGCAGCAGACAGCCATGGTTTAGCTGTACAGGCCTAATCCTGTTCCTCACTTTTCTTTGTGAATGAAGAGGCTGCATTTTTGCACTTTCATTTCTGCACCCATGACCTTATACCTCTTCTTGTTTAAAAATCAAAAGCCCCAATTTTACTTCAAGGCTATCTCCCACTCACTGACACTCATTGACTCCTTTCAATGGAGAGAAACACAGCAACGTGAATACCATCAGCTAACTCATTTGGCTGAGCAGTCCAACTCAGATTCAAATTCTGCTTTCAATCTAGGACAGAAGACAAATGATATAAATTTAATTAATGAATACATCCAGGGAAGTGCAGTCTGCATTCATATGCTCCAAACCAGAGAGAAGCCAAATGCTCCCTGTGAGCTACCTCTCTGTAGTTATTCAGCAACCTCAATGCACCCTCTGCACCGTGTTCCTGGTAATTACAATCCAGAGCCACCTTCACATACATGGCCTTACACTAAGGAAATATGGAAAGGGATTTTTTGTGCATGATCCCATCTTAAGTCTTCACGTTAGAAGTTCTGCCACAGAGGCTTCTAGGCACTTTGAGATGATTTTCTTGACATTGTGTTATGCATGAATGAATGACCAAGCTCTAAAATGCAAAGTAGGACCCCACTTTTGTCTTGTGAAATCTGATTTCTTTCAGACATCCACATATTTGACAGTGAAGTTTCTATCCAGGAGCTATGAGGAAGGATCAGGTGAAAGGACAAACTATTACATGGGTTGAAAACTGGCTGGACTGCTGAGCTCAAAGGGTAGTAATTAATGATTTGACATCCAGTTGGCAGACGGTAACAAGTGGAGTTGCCAGGGGCCAACATGGGGACTCAACCAGAATTGTTCAATATCGTTCAGTATCTCCATCAGCTACCCGGATGATGACACACACTGCGCTCCCAGCATGGTTCTCCCTGAGAGGAAGCAACTGAGATCACAAATGGCAGAGCTTCAATCCGGAGGGACCCTGAGAAACTTGAGGACCAGCTAGCACCAATCTCAGGAAGTTCAATAAGGGGAAAGGCAAGGTCCTACACTTAGGGACAGAAGAACTGCAGCACCTGTATGGGCTGGGAAAGCACCCCCTGAAAAGTACTCGGGGGCTATAGCAGATGCCAGATTGAGTGAAAGTCAACAGTGCATTCTCATCACTAATACAATAAACTATATATCAGGCTACATCAGGAACAGTGTGATCAAAGAGAACTAAAATAACCACTAGGCAGAAGCCTGCATAAGGAAAAGATTTGCAACTGAGTAGTTTGTAACTCTTGCCAGCAAGAGAGGAGAAGAAAGCACCCAATAGCCCACAGAGTTGGTACATGATGTGCACCATAGGAGTGTCCAGGCAGCTTTACGTGATCAGTATTTAGAAAGCATATGTCCTGCATATGCCTCAGACTGGGATCAAGGTTCACAACAGTACTAAGGACATTATAGGGCATGCATAGGGAGCACAGGCAAACATGGCTTAAGCCTCAAAAGTGAGGCTAACCATCCTCACACAAAGAATATGTTATTAGACAGGAGAGGAGTGTGCATATTCTTCAGATTTTTTCAGAGCATCCCCAGTTGTATGAGAAATTTTGAGAAATTTCTGCCCTTTTGAGAAATTATTTAAGGGGCAAGTCTGTCTGTGCAGTACTTGGTGCTTCAAATGGCATGGCCTACCCAGAGTCCAGACTGACCAGGTGAACTGTACCGACAAAGCATTTCCCTGCTCCTCTGCTGCTTCTAGCCCTGACGGAAATGCTCTGCAAGGAGAGTCACAGTGCAGTCTGCACCTCCTAGGATTCCCGCTGACATCATGGACAGTCTGTTTAGGTGCAGGTCACTGGCAGATGGAGCCGGTTGCTTGTATAAGTTGTATCGTCTCATTCATTTTTTCCACTAAATTGACACTGCTCTCCCTAAGAGCTTGACTTCTTTTCCTGTTTGTGCCGACACGCTGGACGCTCTCAGACAGCATGTGGGTATGCAGACTGATCAACAGCCTGCGCTCCTACCGCTAGCAATAGACACCAGCATCACTACTCTGTATGTTATTAGTGTTGTGGTGTATGGTACGTGCTAGCCCCAAACACAAACCTTCCCTGCTCCTTCCTGGTGCTAGGTGCTGTGCAGTCAGAGAGCTTAGGGCCTAAAAGGTGCAGATGTTCCTCTACTCTCTGCTTGTGCTGCTCCTTCAGCCCTCGTGTTTTCGCGAGCTGGGATTACTCCAGCTCACATGAGCGACGCTTTGCCAGACGTGGCGCTGAACCGTACTCCTCAGTAGTGTTTGCTGGCCATTTTTTTACAAAGGCACTTGTGAAATAGCTGCATGAGTCTCAATGCCACTTATCATTATTACATGGTGGGGGGAAAATGAATCATGCAAAAGAGCACTGCAAAGATGAACAAAAAATACAGATTCTTACCATTTTTTTAAAGCTGGGACCAATCCTGTTCCCCTGGAAATCAAGTAGATTTGTGCCACTCTGCTCTGTGAAAGCAAGATTCCATTTTTAATGCTTAAGTATGTATTTTTAGATGTAGTTTGAACATGTTTCAAAGAAATAATATTAGTAGTAGTAGTGACTGTCACTGCTGTATGTCACTACTGGCAGTTTCTTAAAGCAAGGGTTAAAAAGAAAGCAGTGCAACTCCTCCATGCTTTGGTAGTGGTCTTCAAGCAAAAACACAAGTCACCACACAGACCACGGACAAACATGAAATCACTGAGCACCACGAACGAAAGGCAGAGGGGTTGTCTCGAACCCTTCAGCCAGGTCTACACGACCCAGCAAGGACAGCCCTGTAGCTGTGGTGAAGACAGACCACTCGCCCCCCGTCTCACCGTGGCAGCCCTGGCCCGAGCCCCGCAGGGCCGTCTGCCCGGGTTTGCGCGCAGTGTTGGCACACCACAAAGCACACGGGCACAGGGGGCCCACGCGCACAGAAGGCCAGTAGGAAGCCGTGGAGTCTGTTAAATCTGCTCTGGGGATGACTCTTTCAGTGTGGAAATACGAAATAATAATAATAATAAATACTTTATTTTTTAACACTTCATCATATAAAAAACTTTGGCCTGTCTAGCCTACATAAATAAAACATTTGCACTTTGGCTAGAAGGCTCTATTCTGTATGAAAGGTGGGAATGAGTTTTAAAGCTAAACTTTGAGGAGAAGAAGGTTCACACCAAACGCCTCCTCACAAACGTCCAGCAGCAAAACTGCCATTTCCTCCTACTTCAGGTTCCTTTTCACTTCGGCGGGAGTGTGTAACCAGGCTTCAGCCTAGGTGAATATCAAGGCCCAAAAGTTTTACCTTGACTCCATGACAGCGTTTGATCAGCAATGCTTCAAAAGTAAGCACTGTGCAAGTGCACCGTCAGAGGAGAGTCAAACGAGTGTGCTGTAACTGTGTCAGCTGCTAGCTGGTGATCTTTCCGTGACACCCTTTCCCCAGAGTATTGCATAGATAAACACCCTCTATTTGAACAAGACCAATGACAGCAAAATTGCTTGCTTGTCTCTAAAAAGACTCTAATAATGTGCATCAAGGGAGAGACCCATGGTCTGACAGACTTCTTTTCCCCCAGAGTAAAACATAAAAATACATTTCAGTAGCAAAGAGAACACAGTTTAAAGCACATCCCCAGTTAATTATATCCAAAAGAGTAATAATAAAATAAACTATTAAATTTTAGAACTTCCTCTTTAAAGTATTAAGCATTTTGTTACTGTGGTGCAGTTAAATTGCACATTGAACAATGCTCTGAATTGCTTTATAGTAAGGTGTAGTAAGAGTTGTCATGAAATATGATATACTAGACAAACCATATTCCATATGGGCCTCTATTTAATATCGAACAAATAATACATCCCTTTGCTGAGTTTTAGCATAGCATTTGTTTTTAAAAAAATCTGACTTTTAAAGCAATCTTTCATTTGTGAACAGAAAATACTGCAGATCGGTGGCAGTTCAGGAAGGTCTCAGTGCTTGCTGCAGTGTGTTTACAAAATTGGAAATTAAGATGTGAAGATGGCCTGCTGGCGCCTCGCATAACGCCGAGGAGCATGGAGAACCTACTGCTGCTTTTAAGAACAGCAGTTCAATTCCTGGCACAAACACTGAGGCTAGTTTAAAAACTCCAGTGGCTGACAAGATGCTGGATTATGGGCTGTGCTATAGCCCAGAGCCATGGGGAAACCTGCTTTGATACAGCTCTGGTAAACAGCAATCAAAGGCCAAGAAGGAAGGACGTAATGAAAAATGGAGGAGAAAAGAGGTGAACAAAGGTTATTATTGAGGAATCTTCTGCCTTTTTCACTTGGGTAATTTAAATATTTGTCCAAAGTTTCAAATTAACAAGACATTTAATTTGAATAAAGGAACACTATAAAATCCTCTTTCACATGTGACACTCTACTGTGCCATAGACACTTGACATGGAGAGCAATAACTCACCGCAAGTGCCAGGGACCAGAGACTCCCCAGGGTGCAGTCACATGAGGTGAGGGATTCCTGTGCCCCGTCCCTGTGGCGGGTGGCAGCCCACTCCTCCACAGACCCCATGCATCCTGCGGCACCGAGGCCAGCTGCCTGCAGCCAAGTGCCTGCTCCGGAGCCCCACGAGCACCGCACAGCCCCACAACACAGCCCCACCAGGGCTGCCTTACCCTTCCAGGCCCCTGCTTCCCATTGGACACAAAATCCCCATCAAACTGCCACAGGCCATTTCCTTTGCATCCAGATGACCAAGAAGAACAGAAAGCCCCCCAGCCAACCCAACACATGCACAGCTTCACTGCTGCCTACCCATTCTTCTTGCAGGAAAGATCTCTGTGACACGCAGGAAGTCAAATACATACCTGAATGAATTTGGCCCCATATTTTCCCCAAATTCAGGATAACATGCCCAGGCGGCAGCAGAGATTAGAACGACCAGAGGCTGGACAGGCCTGGTGGGGAGCAACCAGAGACATCTCTGCAGCAGGACCAAGGGGATCTGTCCCTTCTGCTAACACGATAAACCCTTATTCCAGCCGCAACCACCTCCTCAGCTCCTTCTTTAAAATTTACTCCTTTCCATAGGCTTACATTTCTCATTTTGTTTCTTTTGCCACTTGTTCTCTTTCTCTCTACCACATATAGTCTTGCACTTACAAAACAAAACAGAAATAGAGCAAATTGCATCAAATATGAAGCAGACAACTGAAACATTCTGAATTCCAAAAATAGGCCATCTTCCCTCTCATTTTCAGTTGACTTCTTTTTTCACTCTCACTGAGTACCATTCCCCTTGACATTACCAATCTGCTCAAAACTGTGACGTGTCCAGTGTGGATCTTGAGTGGATTCATATGAGTGGACTTTGAAATCAGACATTCAGTCATCTAGACACCTTTAGTAACCAACGCAGAAAACAGGCACTTGTAGGGCACGGTTTGTATCCTAAGGTAAAAATCTGATATCAGTCAGAGCAACCATGCTAGTGCCCATTTCTCTCCATCAGCAATAAAGGGAGCCTAGAAAGCAAGTCTGGATGTAGATGTGCACAGCCAGGTGAGATGAATCCCATCCCTAAACTACTAACTTGTCCGGATACGTTCATGAACATTCAGTGACTCTACAATGATATCCAAGACCAGTGGATTTTGATTCAACCCCCCTCTGTAGGGGGCAAGGGATGTCAGACTGATGGAGGACTGTGAATCTCAGCAGTGCTCTCATCCAGGGAGCACAKCAGGAAGTTCCACATCTTCACCTTTTGGCACAGAAATGCTAAAAGGAAGACATGAGAAGGAAAAGGAAAGATGGATTTCATTCCTCAGAGAAGTTGCCTCTTCTGGGACTCTTGCCAGTTTCCCTTAAGAAAGCTGCTGTCATCTGAGCTGTTATTTCAAAATTTCATTCAGCCTCTGGATTTACTGGCAATATCTGAGTTATGCTGCTGAGCTACTATGACTTACATAATGAGGTGACTCCACTATACCCAGTACTTCCAGGTACTACAGAGACCCTGCTGACGCTCCACCTAGCCAAGTACCAGGCCCTGCAGCCCTGACCAAAGTCTTGGGGTAGCAGTAGCTCTCACAGCCTGATTCTGGCAGTTTGGCCGTGCTGCATGCTAAAGAGGTGCAGCACACAAGGAGACCCCAGAAGTTAGTTTCCGTAGTGTATCGGGGACACACAGCCAGATTCCTCCTCCATCCCTCCACACTACAGTGGCAAAGGATCTCTTGTAACCAGAACTCTTTGCCACTGTTATCCCGGGTTTACCACATCTTTGGAAATTCAAGTTATTTCAAAAGGTGGGTCCAAGCCCCTGCAGAGGCAAACAGAAACCCTCTGATTTAGGATGTTTCCCTGCTCTTCAAAGTCCAAAGTTGCCAAGCTCTGAATAGAAATAACCAAAGGTGTTTTTATGGACTATATGATCCAGCAGGTCTTTCACATCTAGAAAACAGAAATATTTTCTGCAGTTTAACAAGATATTGAAAGGCCAATCCAGAAAATACCTGGTAATAAAAGTATTCAGACATTTCTATTTCATCTCCCCTAGTGAGGGGAGCGTAGCTCAGCTGGTAGAGGCTTACCTCAGGCTATAGCTCACCCTACAAGGGCTCATTCCTAGTTCACTCTTGTTATTTATGTACTAGGCCGTGTAACATCAGCTTAGGTGCTTTAGAAATACAAGTTAAACAAAATACATCTGGCCATCCTTAGATGTGGGAGAGAATGGTGCTTCCCACGCTTTCTAGCATTCAAGCAATTGATGAAGAACTTGATGTTTTACACCTGAATTGAGCAGACTGTCAGGAGATGATAGAAAATCATCCCACTTTATAGCTTAATGTAGTGCACAGACAAGACGCAACACCTTCCAAAAGGTGTTTGCTCCATATGCCCAGTGTGGTCCCATCCCCAAATATTAACAGAGTTTATGGTGACGCTGTCATTTCACCATATGCATATGCCAGTCACAGAGTCTTTCCCTCACATCTACCATCAATACTACATAATAATTCACGACAGGAAGGAACGGTCACGTAGAAAAAACAAAACAAACAAACAAAAAACCCTGAACTCCTCTATCACAGAGCTAGCAAAATAGAGGCATGAGGGAAATCCATGATACTGGAGCAACCGGGTTTCTTGCTCACTGACCTGCTCATTTCTGTTCTTCCCCCCCCCCCCCCCCCCGAGACCTATGTGTTTTGAAGAAACTGGCTTCTCAATGTAATGTTGTTATTAGTTGCCTACACAACGTGAGCAGCATTTGGTTCAGTCTAGAAGAGGCTCATAGACTCTGAAGAGTAACAAATGCACAGACCACATGTGAAATCCTGATTATTTAACTAAATAATGTAATTTTTTTTTAATCGGCCTTAATGTTTAACTGTGAATTTCCTCTTCTCTGAGGAAAGGCACTCTATTCTGTGCCTTGAATACAGTCTACAGTAAAGGTTATGATGGCCCTTTGAAATAACAGCACATACCAGAATTTGGAATATTTGCCCACAACAAGAAAGGAAGCTGTTGGGAAAATATCACAGCCCAGCAAAGGACTGTCAGAAGCCGGTGAAAAGACACCAAATGACTCTCAGGGGTATGAAACCAGGCCCCAAAGTCCCACTTGTGAAAGGAGTCTGCCCTGGCAAACCCGCGCGGGTAAGCACAGCTTGCATAGTCCCACCGACTCCAACACACTGTGAGTCATTGGGCCTACAATTTCCAACAGAATAAGCGTAACACTTTCTGACTCCTCTCCAAGTCAGTGTTTGTTGGGAAACATCAAAGCCAGTGGAATAGTAGGTGTCCCAAAATGTCTTAATTCAGAGAATTAGTGTTAACCGAGTCTGATTAGCTCCATTTATCTCTAATTAATTACCTTTACCTAATTAGACACCCTGTTTCCAGTAGACATGGAGTCAAGTAGACTAGATTATTAGTGTAGTCATTGTGCCTTTACAAAATCCTGAAATTAATGAAACGTGCAAAAGAATCCACAGCTTTAATTGCACAGGTGTTGCCTTATGGCAAAGCTTTATCATCTGATTACACCAAGGGATTATTAGTGACTTTTTATATAGAGGATGAGCCTGTGAAATGTACCTTAGCAACAGCTCATTAGTTTAGGGTTGTTACTGTATTATTTATTACATTCAGCCTTCCCCATTATCTAGATTGATTCATGGGCCTATATTTTCCTCCCCTCTGTGCAGGAAATAAATAAATAAATGACGCCTGGCTATTGCCGTCCAGCTGCAATATGAGGGGAATGCAGCACGTATTCTCCAGCTACCTATATCCACCCTTCAAAATAAAGCTTTAAAGTTGATTTAAATAAAACTCTTTTTTTTCCCCTCCCTCAGCAAAGTAATCAATTCAAGCTTCTGTCAAACTGGAATGTTTTCTACATGCCATCCAAACAGTTTGGGCCATCTTAAATCTTTTCAGATAAGTAAAATACATTACTGGACTGAAGAATGAAATACAATATATTTACATTCAAAATAATTTCTTCTGTTATAACTCATTCTGAATGAAGTCTATCAGAAATATTTTATTTTGATGTTTCTTTTAACTGTTTGGTTGTTGGTTACTTCTTCAGGTTTGAAGGTTTTTGCCAGATGGAAAAACTGCCTGAATAATAAGCCAAGACAAACAAAGCAAAACGTCAACCTATACATTAAGAACCACTTTCCCCATAGAGAAGCTAYTTGCAATCAAGGTTGAGAAGGTTTGACCTTACCTTCCCTTGTCCTCCTCAGCAGCATGCTTCTGGACTCACTGGCTATCACCGGTATAACAGCTCTAGTGCTGCACCAAGCAAAGGAGGCATTGGCCAACCGGCAATYCCTAGTCAGTAAACAAAATGAGGAGGAATTGCTTTCCAAAATTATTCTTTCTCTCTCTCTCCAGAATACAGGATTCTTTGAATATTATGTAAAACCTTGCTGTTCATGTATTGTTAAGTTTAAAACAGTGGAAAAATAAGCAGTAACAGTTATTATATAGGACATGACAACTAATATGAGCAGTAATAATGAATATTTAATGTTAAACATGAGCATATAACTTCTGATGTGTGCATTACAAAAATTATGAACTTCATTCTCAAAGCCGTGGCTCTAACAGACAGAGCTGGCATATAAGTTTGTACTGGGTTCATGTGGTATGTATATGCATATATGTAAAAGCTGTGTAATCCTGCAATGATGATACTAGTAAATGGCTCAGGGCTGCTCTGCCAAATAAAAATTACTTGCATGAAGAGAACCAAGCTGTATAAAATGCATGTGATACCCACCTGTCACGGGTCATTTGGGATTGCCGCTGTTCCAAGACGACCACACCACCACCCTTAACAGCATGGGCCACTGTGGTTTCTATATGGACAAAAGCCTTGCTCTTGCTGCAGGATCCTTTGTGTGGGACCTCTGAGCACACTTGCATGCTCCCTGGGAGCCAAGTAGGTCCATGCTGCACCTGTGGAAAGCAGCTGCAAGGCCTCTGATCCACCAAAGGTGTGATGTTGGCAAAGATGTGATCCACACTCCCCAAACCGTTGCCCAACAGAACAGACACTCACTTTTTCATTTTAAATATTTTCAACCACTTAGTTACATCCCAACCAAGCCCCTGTCTTGACAGGACTCAGTCCCTTCCTGCCTCTCTCCTGTCTGAGCCCAGTCGGAAATAAAGAATTTCTCTCCCTTGGTCTCCTGGAGGATTCTATCTAGGTGGCCTTCTTGGAGCAGGCTGGGTTGAACTATAAAACACATCTGCATCCACCCACTCACCTTCTGTGGAATAGTGACTGAGCACTCATCTAGAGAGCAGGAGACACAGGGCTGATTCCTTCCTTTAAAATTCTTCCACCTTCAAGGGAAATCTAGGAGACTCTCCCACTCTCTCAGTCAATGCCATGCTGCCCAGCAAATTATCCAAGAGTCAGCAGATCAGAAAGACAGAACACAA
>NW_020447641.1:3168242-3180742 GCF_003343035.1 Apteryx rowi | reverse complement strand
GTACAAGAAAACTGTCTGGCTGCCTGCGACTGATTGATCCTGCCGGGTGGTTTCTCTGGGATTTTGGGTAATGAAACAAGAGGGACCAGGCAGGATGCATCTTAAAGAAAGTGACAAAAACAGTTGACTGGCGCTCAGATGTGCTGGCGCGCTGCTCGCAGGGGCCGGCGGCGCCCGCAGCGGCCCCCTCGCGGTGCCGCCGGGACGGAGGGTCCCGGTCGCGCGGGGGCTGGCCGGTCCCTCACCCTCCTGCGCGGGCACCTCCGCGAGCTCCCCGGGTCCCCGCACCCCGGCCCGAGAGGCATCCCCGGGCTTGCAGCTTCCTGTTGCTCTACAGCCTCGGTACGTGACAGCCCCCTGGAGAGGAGTAACCGGGGAAGCCGACAGACGGACAGGGAAACCCTCGAGTCCCCGGAGCTATCGCCATCCGCGGCTCCCGCCGAGAGCTGCCTCTTGCTGAGCCTATCCCCCCCTACCCCCTCCCCGGCCGGGAAGAATAGACGGTCCGTGGCCAGCTCCTTGCTCCAGCACAGCCCAGGCGATGCCTGGCAGATCCACACCCCACACCTCCAGCTGGCGCCGTCCAGCTGCTCATAGCAAACCGGAGCTAAAAGCCAAGTTGGAAGGGGGCAAGTGGAGGGCCTGGGGAGTGTTCAGCGTTCAAATCTAACCCTGATTCGCGCAGATAGCACAGATCGTTCTCTAACTCCTCAGCTTCTGCAAAAAAAAAAAAAAAAAAAAAACTTACCTCAGATCTGGTGCAAGCAGCTGGAGGAGGCCTTTTCTCTGAAGCAGGCTTGGTTTGATCTATTGCAGGGTGCCCATGAACAGCAGGTGCCTAAAACAGACAGCAGCAAAGCCTTTACTAGAAAAATAAAATCTTGTGAGCTCTAGATGATCAACAGATGCAATGTATTCCACTTCTACAAGCACACAAAAACAGCGGTGCCCTGACAACACCACACCCAGGCACCCTTACACTGTGCCTTCCTTTTGGAGAGCACCGCTTTCAGAGAGGGTGCCTCATTCTTCTCCAGGTGGCTGGGTTAGGAGTTTTGGCTTGTGATTTCAAAGATGACAGGATGAGACTTTCCAGCAGAGAGCACAGGTTTTCAACGGTATGTCCCATTGGGCTACCCACCATAAGGTGCTACGGCTCTTGAAAGTATGCTACAGTCGCCAGGCTGCTCTGAAATCAGGTGCTGGATGCCTCAGAAGTCGGGCTGCTCAAGGAAGAGCCAGTCCTGCGGCTGTGCTGAAGCCGGGGCACAGCGCCCCGGTGCCAGAGGAGAAAACTGGGCTGGCTGCAGCGTGGCCACAGGATTTGCAAGCCCCGAAACGCAGGCTTGGCAATTCTGAATAATTTAAGTAAGGACAATGCGTCGTTAAAATAAGGCTCATCTCTTAAACAGCGATTAACTGCCACAATAAGCTAAGCAGGACAGGAGCAAAATTGCCATTTCTTGAAATCTTCGAGACCAGGGGCCTTTCTGGAAGACACCTCTTATTCGAACACAAATTATTTGGCTTAATGCGTTAGGAACGGGACGAAATGATAAGGTCCCGTAACACGGGAGGTCAGGCAGATGATTTAATGGTCTCTTCTGCTCTTAAGATATGTTGGCTTGCTTACTGGCTGTTTGGGGTTTATGGGGTCACCTCTCGGCCGAGGCACTCTCGGGCCCCCCACGGGCTGCAGGGGTCGCGGCCGCCAGGGGCCGGGCAGCGCTGGGGGGGAGGGGGGCGCGGGGGCCTGCGCGGCCCGCGGAGCTGCCCGGCCGGGGCGGGGGCAGGAGCCCTGCGTGCGGGGGCGGCGGCTCTGACCCCCGGGCTCACCTCGCTGTGCGGCGACACGGGAATCGGGTGCTCCCCTCGGACGGCGAGGTTTGCCGTCGTGTGAAAACGCCCGCGTCGAGGTCCCGCTCTGACATGCTGCCTCCCCTGCAGGAGGGCAACTGCCTACAAAATGGAAGACAAGGATCAAAGGAGATGGTCAGTACGCCACAAGTGCCCTCGCTGGCGCTCAAAAACGTGATTTCCTCAAGGAACACGATTTCCGCAGGAAGTCATAGTGTGATTAAGTCTTCCTTCCCCTCACAGTTTAACCTGGGATAAACGAATGATCGCGAACTGAATTTGGAAGAAATTACTGGAAGAATTCACCGTAGCTTCACCTTAACGCCAGTTGAGCTAATAGGAGCCACTGTTGCCCCTGTAAACGACTCTGCATGCAGTAAACACGCGAGGAGACCCGGGACAGCGCCTGCAGGAAGGGCAGGAACCACCCCAGCGCCTGCGGGCAGGAGCGCAGCCTGCAGGAGGCCCCGGCCCCGAGCGCGGCGCCCCTCGGCGGCTCCGGACCCCCGGGGCAGCCCGCTCCCCCGCGCGCAGCCGGATCCTGCATTTGGGGAGGGCGAGAAGGTGGGCACCTGCAGCATCGGGCCCTATCAGTGTGGGAAAGGTGTTTTCACACTTCAGCCCGTCTCCCGATTTCTTCTCATTTTTATCCGGATGGCCGTAGCGAGCTGGTCTGCAACATGCCAGGCTGCCGGGCCAAGCGGTGTTTCTCCGGGCAGCGCGGCTGGTTCCTGTCCGAGTCGGAAGCGCCCGGCTTGCTCCGAGGAACGGGGTGCCCGGCCGCAGTGAGCGGCGAGCGACGGCGCCCGGCCTCGGCTCACGTCGGCCCTCAGGAGCGGGCAGCATCCCTCCCGGCCGTTTGAAACGCGGCCGGCTGGACGGCGTCAGATGTCCGCATCGCGCGGAGCTCCGCGGCTGCGGTTCGGCGACGGCTGGGAGGGCACCGCTCGCCGACGGCAGCGCCGCCGAGCCGGCAGCCGGACCCCGGCGTGAGGGGAGCAGCCACCGCCCCTCCGCCCCGCTTCCCCCGCTTCCCCGCCTGTGCGTCCGCGGTGTCGCCACTTTCGCCCCCTTCTCCGTCCGGGGCCAGGCAGCGAGACAGCGGAGCGGAGTGACGCGGGAGCGGCGGTGCAAGGCGGAACCCGCCCAAACGCCTCTCCCGYCGCCGCTGAGCAAGCGACAGCCGCGACGGGGACGCGGCGGGGCCCGGGGGCTCGTGGGGCCGCGACCGCCCGCCCCGTCGGCCGCGGGGCCCGGGGGACACGTCCCGCCGCCGCCGGCACGGCCTGCCCGGGGGACCCTGTCCTCCCGCCGCAACGGCGACGCTCCCGGGAGAGCAGGCGTCGGCCTTGGTTTGGTTTTTCCTGCTGAATCTCCAGGGAGAGAGGAGCGTCCCTGCTGCAGACACCGCCGGCAGCGGCGCGGGCGGTGCGGCTCGCCGGCCACGCGTGAGCACGCGTGGCTGGACCGCGCAGGGGGCCACACGCCCTGCCTGAGACAGCGGCGCCGGCGGGAAGGCACACGCCGCTTTGTGCTCTTCCCTGCGGAAATTCAGGGAAGAGTGATCCTTTCCGGGTCTTCAGTTAGTTAACCTGCCGCGTGTCCCTGCAGCGCCTGATGCCTCCGCACAGAGAAATGCGCGTATTCAGATCAGCAGATATCCCCCGGCTGGAAAAAGGTGTCACCACCGGTGATAAAATCAAGGTGGTTCTCTCCCCCACAGCCGTTGTTGCAGTTCATTAGATAGAAACACCATCGTGGTTGCTGGGTAAGACTCGCAATTGCACCTGTAATTTTTGTATGACAGGTCTAACGTTACCTGAGCCATGAAGTGCAGCAAAATTAAAAAGGGCTCCCCTACCCATTCTTTATCCAGCGCTCCCAGGAAGTGCAAAGTGTTGGCACGTTTAAAGAACGAGCGTTTACTTTTACAGTGCTGGTACTTGAGGGACCTTTACAACAAAACAGTCCAGATTCCTAAGGACATTTTCTTTTCAAGCTACTTTCTAAATATAGCACATGGCAATCCACTAAATAGCACCGCATGCTCTGTCTTACAGTTACGAATATTCAAACTGAAGCTGAAGCATAAAGGGAGAGACGAAGACAAAAATCATTGTAAAATTTACAAATAAGCATCGAGTATTTAAAATCTACGTCTGCATTAAGGTCACCCGAACAGCGAGCAAGACTTTCTAGTCTTATTTTAAAATATCTGTCTTTTCCACGGGGACAGTTATTTGCCTCCTGACCCATCGATAGCCTATTAATACAATTTAATTCTGCAGTTGGTTCTGTTTAAAGAGTGTTTGGAGTGAATTGATTCTTTTGTTTATGATCAAACAAACGAGCTCTGGTAATCTTATGTTTTATCTCCCTAACATATGGAAAAGCTATTTATCCTAGCCAATCACAATAAAGTGAAGAAAACCCCATTTTATGGAAAGGTATATATCACAAGTTTGTTCATCATTAAAGATATGATTACCAGTGAAAACCCTCCGAAAGTGGCACATTTATGATTCCAGGAACAGATGGGGACATCCATTTTCCTTGCAAATACTTTTGAAATTGCTCTACTGGTAGCAGTATAAAAATGATATACAGATGCCAGTGCCAACGAAGTCAGGACAAGGGGTCCAGATTTACACAGTAAAAGCTTCACATGCGCTCTGTCAGCTTTGATTGATCTGCACTATATCTCAGAAACTTGTTGACTGGTAAAGGAAACAGTGCAAATAATTCACTGCAACAAGCCAGATAATTCACACAGCCAATCGGTCTGCTCCACTTTTTCCTGGCTGTGACATACGAGTCCTCCTTCCGCACAAAGATGCATCATTTTCCAGCGTGAGCAGTATTCAGTGTCAGGGAGGGGGAGGGAGGGAAGAAGAAAAGAAAAGAAAGAAAGGTAGGAGTAGCACACACAAAAGAAAAGGCGAGACAAGGAGAAGTTGTTTTTGGGTAATGGGTACAGCCATCTACCTTTTCCACTTTGAGACCCAGCAAAGCCATTCAGCCCCAATTGTCATTATCATATTGATTAAGTTCATCAGAGAGCAATTTTAGGTTTAATGCCAGCGGATTGAGAAAGGGAGCAAAGAATTATCTAAGAAAAGCACAACATTCTTACCGCAGGGACGTTTCCCTGTTCCAGTTCATTGAGGGAGTTGATTAAGTTTAAATGAAGCAGACACTGGATAAAAGTAAGGGTATTGACCACTGGGCAGTGCGGTCTGCGCTTGAAAAGGCCTGATACATGCAGAAAAGCAAGATTTGCTAAATGCTCTAATCTTCAATCAAATCTTACATCAATACAGACAAAGTTTGGTAATGAGAGATTCAATGAAGCATGCGGGAGAAAGAATTAATCCTCTTGGTCTAAACTGGGTTCAACTTTGAAGCCTGCTCCGAAGGAAAGACAGTTATCTAAATGCTAAATAAGAAACTTATTGTACTTTTCATGGCATGCTAATCTTTTGTCTATTTCATCTCTATTATTTGTATGCTCATAGATGGCAGTTGTCATGGTGATTATATCAAACCACTTCTGTGCGGATGACTGCGAGGAACCAGGGCCTCCCTGCAACCCTCAGTCAGACGCAGCTCAGCGAGACAGGGCAGCTGAACCCTGCCAGCCCGGCCCGCCCGAGACGGGCAGCCACGGCCCTGCCCCGGCAGCCCCCCTCCGCGCCCCGGGCGAGCAGCCCGGCGGCCGCCGCTCCCGGCCCCTCCGCTGTGCCCGGCGGGGGTGGCGGGTGGGGGGAAATCACCTCCCCTGCTTCGGCGGCGTCCTTGCGACAGCACCGGCCCCTCCTCTTTTTTTCTCCCCAAGATCACCCAAAACGGAGCGATCTCCCTCCATAAAGAGGTGCTTTTTTTTCTTTCTTACTTTCTCTCTCTCTCTTTTTTTTTTTTTTTTTGCGAGCTTGCCTTGATAAGCTTTTGATGTCACAAATCAAACACTCGCCAGGAGGTAGATAATGGGGAGTGTGATCTCCTCTATTTGTACATAGCGCTTTTGCACCGGCGCTGCCTCGAACCAGTGTCAAACTCCACGGGCTTTGTCGGACGCCGCCTGCCTCCCTGCCGGCCGGGAGAGCCGGCGCTGCGGGCAGGGTGCCCGCCGGCTCCCCGCGCAGCCCCGGCGGCAGCCGCCGCTCGCAGGCTCGGGCAGCCCCTGACAAGTGGAATTAAGATTCATGTTATGCAAATGCCGAGGTGAGCGCAGACACTCCAGTCGCGAAGGTTTGGGGGAAAGCAGAAAGCAGTGCAGGGAAAAAAGACAGCGAGCGAGAGCAAGCGCTCAGATTGTTTTTTCACTGCACCGCGTCAACGTTTGCAGGCAGCCGCCTGCAGCAGCGCCGGGCTCTACCCATGGCAGCGCTGCCGGGGCCGCTCGGCTATGCGGACCGGGCCGGGCCGGGCCGGGCCGGTCGCCCCGGCAGTCCAGCTCGCAGCCCCGGCCGAGCGGCAGCGGCGGGAGCCGCCCCCCTCGCCGCAGCCAGGTTCCCAGGCTGTCCATCAGACATCCTAATTTCTCCCGCAGTCCCCGGGGGGACCGACGGAGACTTCTTTTGCCCAGCTCTAGGCGGAAGTGTGGAAAAGGTGGAGGTTTTTGCTCAGCTCCAGGTGGGGAGCCAGACAGCAAAAAGATACGGGTCCAGAAAAAAGGGGGTCCCTCCCCCGGCTTGTTTCCCTGTGATATAATCATTTGAGCACACGAGGGTGGCACCCGAGCTTTTATGTGTTTTACAAAAGTTGCCAAATTAAGGCCGGATTAGGGCTCCCTCCAGGATTTGTGGGCTCTTTAGAGGCTGGGAGCTGCCCATATAGCCAGTCAGTGCTTATGAAAAGCTTAAAAAGTAATAAAAGGGGGAGTGATCCCGAGAGAAAGTAACATGTATAACTCTTATTAAAGGAGCAGCGAGCGGGGCTGTGAACTTGAATAACTGTTTGAACTTTAATTTGTTCATTAACAGGATTTGCCCCTGACTGTGAATGTTATTACTTCTCTTAAAAGCGAGGTGCAAACGCAAAGCCATAATGAAAGAGCCTGGCAAAAAGTTAAACGCCTAGTAATTACACTAGCCTCATTGAAATCTTAAAGTAATACAAAAGTGAAGAAAATGGGACCCGGGCTGATATTCTCCCGACGACCCARCCTTTAAACAATAGAGGCGCAGAGCTCAAGGCCCGCGTTTGACTTCCTCGCAATTCAACTACACACAAAGCTGCTGCGAACTAACAGGGGCCTCTGATCCACATGAACTCTAGGTAGCTAACTATATGTATATGTAAAACGCTTGTGTTTAAACAAGTTTAGAAAACCTTTAAAACATAAAAAATCCTTGTCTTTCTGTTTTCCTTTTCCTCAGTGGGGGAAGTCTGTTTTATTCCTCCGTTTTAAGTCTTGAGTGAAACACGGTGTCAGAAGTCTGATCTAATCTGCATGTTTGTATCCTAAACAGGGCGCATTAGCTTCTTTCTCCCCCATCACACCGACAGCAGATAAAACTCTGGAGATCCGGAATAAAACAAACTACTACTCCTCTCAGAAGATATATGACTTTGTACTGATGCGTTTGCCAGTTAGCTCCGCATTGACTGTCTTTTAATCTGTCAGTTATTTCTTTCCTGTTTTTGTCAACTGTTTTTTTTTTTCCTCCTTATAGATTCACTTGTCATCTGCATCCTTCCTCAGCAGGAACATGCAGCCAGGTCGCAATTAAATATACAGATACACGAGCTGTTAGCAAGACTTCACCCTTACATCCGAATCAGAAAGCAGCAAAGTTGGGGAAATGATTGCCCTGTCACTTATTCTTTATACTTAAAACGCCTTAAAACTCGCCGGCAGAGCGCCACGTTTGTTATTCAGACACTTTCTTTTGTGGGTGTCCCTTTCGCTACCTACCAGGCCTCTGAAGCATTCACCTTAGCGGCTCCTTCCCTCCCGGAGGCGTTAAAAGCGGTGGCCCCGGAGCCCCCAGCCCCGCCGCCCGGCCCGCCCCTGCCCGGGGGGCCGCGGCGGGCTCGTCCCTCCCGCCGCTCCGCGCCGCGGGGTTGACGCGGACGGGGAGCGGGGCCTGAATAATTTATTCGGCGGGTCGGCGCCGTCTCCCGGCCTCCCCATGCACCGGGGGGGGGGGGGGGGGTCCGCCATGCTAATAACAAAACCCCCGCAATTATAAAAAGAAATCTTAATGCGGCGGCAGCTAATTAAAGCAATTAGCTCCTGCCAGCGCCTGCCTCYCTCCCCGCCTCTGTTCGTTAGGGCGCGATCGGGAGCAGCTCGGCCCTGCCGCAGGGCCCGGCCCGGCGCCCCGCACCGGAGCTGCGGCCCCGCAGCCCGAGGGCGCCGGTGTCCGCTGAGCGAGCGGCCTCCGACGGAGGCGAGCGGCGCCCGCGGGCAGCGGCCGGGCTCGGCGGCGGCCGCCGTGGGGCCCCCGCCGCGGTACCGGCCCCGGCCCGGCCTCCCGCTGCTGCCTGCGCGGGCTGAGCCTGCGCTCGCAGGCGAGCTCCGCCTGGCACAGTCCAAGGTCTCCCAAGGACTGTCCTCCAGCTCTGCGTTTCCACCACCGTTGCTGGGAGAGGGCACAAGCCTGCGGTTTTTGACCATTTGAGTTCCTAGTGTTTGAAGTTTTTTGGCTTTATTTTTTCATTATGGTTATATACACGTTTATATCCAGCATTCTTTCTTTATTTGCCAGCTCAGCTGGAAATGGACAAAATTGATCAAGCAGTGTTTTGCAGTAACATTATAGGCTAGAAAAAAGAGCAAGACAGCTCTTCATAAAGAGAGTGGGAATGAAAATCCATATATCAGTTTAAAATGCTTTCCTACTCGTACAACTGCATTCATAWTAAGGAGATTATGCCATCTTAACACTACAAAATCAAATCATTTAAACTATACCCATATAAACAAAGATATGTCCTATTTATCTGTCTAATTATTTACTTTAAAAAAAAATCTTTCAACCAGCACCACTAAATTCATTAGGAAAAAAAAACCTGAGTATTTATTCAAATTGGTTTCCAGAGAAAAAGAATCTTATTACTCACAAAGGAAATTAATTTCTTCAACTATACTTGTCAATCCCAGCCGGATAATCAGCATTGTCACCCAAGGGAAAGCCTGCAAAAACAGGAATACTCTTCAGTGTAAGCTGAACAGCAATAAATGCAGCCTGGACTTGACCAAGACAGGAGAATGAGAGAGCTGAAACCCAATGACTCCTGCTCTCATCAAACAGAAAGGGAGCATAATTTTCTGTGCTTTAACTAATCAGGACTGTTGTCCTAACTTGCAAATTGACAGACAGTTTCTAAAATAACCATATCCCAAGAGAGTAGCATCTTAGTCAAAAAATACCTTCCCTGCACCTGAAAATTAAATAGAAGCTAGAGCAAAGAACAAAGCACAGGTGCAGCATGTCTCATGTGAGAAACTCGGCACAAAATACACACAGCTGCATTCTGTACCAGCTGAAATATTTGAGTGGCCTTCAGCTCCCATCTCTTTGAGGCCATATTGCACAAATTATGCACACAGGTGATAGGATGGATTTCTTCAGGAACCCTGCTAGAGATAAAATCCCAGTCTTTTCACCAGAAACACTTTTTATTTCTGCATGACAATGACTGCTAAAGTAATAGCACATGCAAGTTGTAATCTGGTTAGTAAATAGCAAGAAAGTGTCCTTAAAATAGGGGCCAAACTGTGGCCTTAGTCTTGCAATGAACTCAGACAAGTACAGATTGATGTACCTATCTATTATTTTAGTGTGACTGACTGAACAGAATTTCTTACAGGATCAGGGCAATAACTACTACTATTTAGTTAGGTTGCCTCATCTAACCTATGAAGATTGCTGTACATGTGAAGTGAATTTAATTTAGCACAGATAAACAACATCCAAGGCTTGACCAGACACTGATTAAATTGTTCAGTTTCCCCAAGTGGACTTGAATAATTGCAAACTTGGAGCTCATACTAGCATACTAGTATCAAAACCCTTGCTATTTCTTCTAGCAACCTCATCTGCACACTGAACAGGGATGACAAAATGGAGCCTGAAGGAACTGGCTCCCCATGGGAGACTCCTTGGGCACAGGAGCAACGTGAGGCTGCTCAGGAAGAAATGGTCGTGAAAAGCAGGTCCACCAGCACTGCGCAGGCCCGAGCGTGTCATGTGATGGCCAAGATGCCATCAAAGTCAACCAGGTTTTAAAGAATGAGTAGGCATCTACTTTAGTTTCACTGAGGTATTTTTCACTTTTAGCAGGGCAAGGTGCTTACCGCTTTTAGCAAAGGATTTGGTGAGATTTTTGCATGTTAGTTGCAGCAGTTTGTTTTCAGAATATACGAGGGTTTTGCCACAGCTTCTCAGGTCTGGGGTTTGTCATGAGATGCATCTTCTATGTCTGCTCTGCTACATGTCTGGCACCCTCACCTTTGAAGACAATAGGAATTTTGCGTTAAATACACACTGTCAGATGTATTCTTGGTCATATATTTCATACACTTCGACCTGCCAGATGTATGGGTTGTAACACTTTCATAAATCAGCATTTTACACAATACATCTTGCTCCTGTGAGCTAACCTTATTTTCATATCAGAACTGACAATTCTTGACATCATGGCTTTAAGCATTAAAACGGTGAGACAACAATTTATTGAGTTATATTCTAACTGTGAAAATAAGTATATAAATACCGTACAGTGCATCTGAAGTTGATTTAGGAAAAAGTCAGGATTTAAAATCTTGTTATATTAGCAAAAATAACCATAATTTTAATGCTGAAAAAACCCTTAGCCTGTAATGAAAATTATTGGTCTAGATTTCAATCGGAGCAGGAAAAGCATCTGTATTTCAATGAAAGTGCAATCACACAAGAAAATCAGAAAACCGTTTTTCCTTTTGCAGATGAAAAAACAAAGAAAGATTTTGCACCAACTGCATGAAATGCCTCCTAGTTAGGCATTTGAATTTTAACTTTCTGGTTTTAGTGATTCAACTTTCTTTATATCGCTGCGTGAAACCGGATGGTTCTTTGCAGACAAAAAAAAAGGGGGGGGGCAAGTGCCTCGTCCTGCGCGGCCTTACAAACGTGGGTTAGGGTAATTTGTTTTCAGGAGGGCTTGCGCGATCAGAGAGCCCTCGCTGCCGGCGAGCAGCCGTGCCCAGGTGCCCCGCAGCGCGACCCGGCGCTGCCTGCGCGCTCCGAGCCGGGCCGAGCCCTCTGCCCCCGGCCGCCCCCGGGGGGCGCTGGGGCAGCAGCGCGGGCAGCAGGATCGGGCCCGCTGCGCTCGGCGCTCCGTTTGCCTGCGAAGCGCTCAGGGGCGGGGGAGAGAGGAGGAGGCAGGAGAGAAACAAGGAGTCGGGTTTGGGAGCAGGAGTCTCTCAGTTCTCCCTTTCTGCCTCCGCCGTTTTCTTTTAAACAAACGCARGACGAAAACGGGGAGAGAACGGTCCTTGCACCCTCGGTGCGCGTGCACAGGACCCGGCGCAGCTCCGGCCGCGGCACGCAGCTCTTGCTCTTCCCCCGAGGCGCCGGTGCGCTCCTCTCCCGCGGCAGCACGGGGCGCAGCGGCAGCGCCCGACCCGGCCCGGCCGCGGCGGAGCAGTCGCGCTGCCGCCGCCGCCGCCCCGCACGGCCGCTTCCGAGCACAGCTGCGCCCGGCTGAACTGTCACTGTGGATTTATCGCGGCTCCTTCCTAAAATTAATTTTTCAAATAATATATATAATGAGTTGGGTTGTGTCATTAAAAAAAAAAACAAAAAACACAACTTTTCCCAGCGAACGATACACGGAGAACAAAAACCGCGTCTAGGCGTAACTGCACAAGCGGCATCTGAGCGTTTCTAGCGCACCTCTGATCGCCAATTTCAAATGCGCCAGTTGTTTAGGACCCTCATGCCTGTATCCGCCGTCACTTGGACCTGCGGTCGAGCTCAGAAATTCGCCTTTCGAGCGGCGGGAAGGCCGGGACCCGGCTCAGCCCCGCGGCGAGCGAAAACCGCCGGGAGACGCGGCCGCCGCCCCCGGGAGGCTCCGGACACCGCGGCGGCTCCGGGCAGCGCGCTCCTCCGCCCCGCGCCCGCCGGGCAGCAGCAGCGCGGTCGGTACTTACTCGCAACCGCAGCCGGCCCTTCCGCGGGTCGCGCAGCGCCGCCGCCCGCCCCGTCCTCCGCCGCCGCGGCGCGGGCAGGGCGCCCCCTGGCGGCCGCGGGGCCCAGCGCCGCCGCCCTCTCGGGCCGCGGCGCTCGGCGCGGGCGCCGTCCCACCGCCGCGAGCTGCAATCTCCGTCTGATGGCTGTAATTTATTCCGCGCAGCCCGTGGACTGAAACGATCAATTAGCAGCCCGGAACGCGCTGTGAAGTAAATTGTCACACTCCCTATTACAGGGCGGTTATCATATATTTATAAGGCGCGCTTTCTGCAATCAGAGCCAACAAGGTGTTGAGTGATCAGTCACGAAAGCCGCTCTTCAGGCAAGGAGAAGCCAGGTACCGTGTGCCGAGAGGGGAGCCGCGCGGCGGCTCTCGCACCTCCCCGCCCGGCTGCGAGATGCTTTCGCGGGGAGGCGAGGCCGCGTGGCGGAGGGAGCCGCGGCGGCCCCGCGCAGGCC
>NW_020447641.1:3130077-3167687 GCF_003343035.1 Apteryx rowi | reverse complement strand
CCGGGGCGGCTCGTCCCGCCTCCGCGGGCGCGGAGTCGCCGGCGCGGCGGGGCTCTGCACGCGCAGGCTGGCGCGGAGCCGCCGCTGCCTTCCCCCTTCTTCTGGACTCCGTAATCAAGAGCCCGATTTTGTCATTTGGAAATACTAATTATCTAATCACGCCACGCTGCAGAACGTACTTGTCTGCCCAATTAGCTAGGACAATTATTAAAATTCGGAAGCCTAATTATGTCTCAATTTAATGCTGGCAAACTCGTGTATAGAGCAGTAATTAAAATCCTCTCTTTGCCTCTGCCTTTAGGGCAGTGGTTGATTAGGACCTGTCAGGGGCTGTACTGAACCAAACCAGTCAAGCGTATTGTGCAACATGACCCTGCATTGTTAAGTGTGTCAACATATTAACCTGAATTCCCTTCAGCCCCCATAATCACATTTGGTAGGAGGAAGAAAGGGGCTAAAACATGAAGCATTTTATTAAAAAAACATAAATTCTTTTTAATTAATGCTGTAAAAGATCTGATGCGTTCTGAGCTACCAAATGCTGCAAGTCATGTAAGACTGGTACCTCTAATTACCAGTAAAGGAAGGTTTGCTCTTCTCTGTTAAAAATCCTCCCCTCTCCTCTCATTTAAAGAAAATGATTTTTCTTTTGGGTAGTGTATTTTCTAAAACCCAGCTAGTTGGCTTCCAGTGATAAAGTTGATTACCAGTTTTTTGTTTGATGATGGAACACAAGTGAATATTGACTTCTGCGAGAATCAAACAGAAGACCGGAGGCATAAATAAAACGGCCAGGATTTAACATTTGAAAGAAGTTAATAAAGTTGAAAATTAAAAATCATAATATTGGAATAATTTCTAAATATTTATTTTTATTCAGCTCTCAAGTTTGATAGGAAGTCACTGTTAAAACACAGAGACAGATGAGAATTGGAGTTAACCCTGCTCGTTAGATTTATGCCCAGGATAACGCGATCCGTTGCCTTGGACAAGGARGCCCAGAGCCAAGCGCTCTCCAGCTTGGACCACCACAGCAAGCTGCCTTGCCTGCCACACTTTCCCTTTGGACACATCTCTCCTGCCTCCAAGAGCCCAGTGCTCAGGAACTTTGTTCCTTCATCTCCAGTGAGTGAATTCTCCAGGGTTTGAGCCTATGGAAACAAATCTTAATTCCCTGCAAAGGGAAGGCCTTCGCGCTGCACAGAAGGGAGGAGGCCCCGCTCCCACTGCGTGTGCCCTACACCTCCAAAGTGGCCCTGCTCTGAACCTCGTTGGATGGCAAACCAAAGTGCAAATCTGTGTTCTGACTTGTTCTAGTGCCTGTCAGCGTGTTTTCCTCTTGTCAGCAGCAATTGACTGGTCAGGTTCACCCTTGTACCACAACTGTAACAGCTCATTGACAGACCAGTGACCCAGCCAGACCCGATAATGGAAAACTATTGATTTTTGTGTGCTCAGCAGATCTAAAATGAATGCCCAATATAATGTCATCAACTGTCTTGGACTCTGATAAAGGGACAAAGTATCAAAGATGTTCTGCCTATCCTGACAATTTGCTTGCAAAAAACACTGGATACAAACAACGAAGTGGCCTTTCTCGGGTTCCCCCCCCCCCCAGTAAACAATGACCAATCAATCCCTGTGTAAATGCTAAGAAACCTCAGACCAGATGCGATGGGGGTTCCAACTACCCTTTTAACTGAGGAAGTCTATGACAGCCCCTTCAGATTTTAAAATGCTTGCCACAGAAGAATAAACATTTAGGTGAGTGACAGTAAAATCCACACCCATCTACCAAACCCCAGAGAACAAGAAACATAAAAGGAGCAAAGACTGCCAGGAGATGCAATGCGACAGAGGCTGCTATTAACTCTTAGCTACAGTAAAGCAAAAAAAACCCTTGAATAAGCCCGTGACACTTGAGCTGCTCACACACAACTCTTGTACCGTAACAAATGCACTGGGCTTAGCAACATATCAGATAATAAYAATACATTGTAGTTAATAAAAATACTGATAATGCAAGGTGAAACTTTAAACTAGTAAGTTCAGATTTGACTCAGTAGCGCTCATACAGCTGAGACATTTGTGGATAAAAAGGTACTCAAGTCCAATTGAAGTTTGGGGGGGAGGGAAGGACAGAGCTTCACTTAAGGGTCTGCAGAATAGTGACAACTGTTTGAGACAAAGCAGTATTGTGTATAGGTTTAAACAGGAAAATAATGTCTTTTTCACTAGTGTCTGATGTGGCATCCTTCTTGAAAAATGTTTACCTTGGAGGGAAAAAGCAATAGCTTAAAGATTTGCTTTTTCTGTCCTGGAGAACCCTATTCTAAAATTGTAACATATTCTCCCTGAGTAGATCATTCCATTTAGACAAAGGAAAAAATCACTTTCATTTACCTGTAGCTGTGTGACTGAACTCAAATCTCACCTATACTTATATAGATCAGAAAGTCCATGGAACATTACCAGCACAAGACCAATGGGAATCAGAATCAGCTAGGTGCTGATTTTCTGTGTAATACCAACCACTTTCTTGTAGAAGATGTTTCAATGAGCCCCCAAACCCTTCTGTAGGGCTTGGGGTTTGCCAGAACTTTACTCCTTCCAAATTAACRAAGTGTTCTATAAGGGTAGGAGGGAAAAACAGAGGTACTTATCCTGGCAGATGCCAGCATGCATTTAATTCAAGATCTAATACCAGTGGAGATTAGAACAGCTTTGTGATCCTGACAAAAATTCAAGTGACCTTGGGGAAACAATGTTTCTTCTAATGATGAACAACCGGCCATTATTATCACAAAAATATCAGCCCTTCCTTAATGTATTTTCATCTTCTGTAGCTTTCTGTTCAGTGGCTTCTCCCCATATGTTCCTTGTACCTCTCACATCTTTGGTCTATCCACAACATGCACACATAGGTATCTTCCGCCTTTTTGACAAGAGGCATGGTCTGGGGATGTGTTACATATCCTCACCAGGAGGAAATGACTGCATGGATTACTTTAACATGACTGCAACTGAATTGCTATTACTTCCTATTGCATGCAGTCTAGGCTTCCTCGCCTCCAGACAGCTCCTGAACAGTAAACCTACCACCACGTGAGCTTTTATTTCATATTTAATTTCCATATGTTCCTTTCAAGCATCTCTCTTCCTAGTGTCCCCTCAGGGCCTGATCCTGTGAGAATAAGTATGTAGCACCTGAAAGTGCTAAGCAACGCTGTATGAGTTACTGATTATTTAGTTCAGCATCCAAACCTCTTTGGCTTTTGCTTTTTTAATGATCATTTTGAATTAGATGAAATGTGAACTCTCGCAGCTTTTTGTTTTTCCAAAAGAAAAACCCAGAACATTTTCCATTAGTTAGAACAAGGAACTCAAATCCTCCCCACTCCCATCTCCAAAGAGTTTTTCAGGGCATCAGAAACTCATCAGCGATGCTCAAACCCACATGTTTTGTCTCTGGAATCTCAGTTCAGTTCTCAACTCCTTTTTCTTCCCATCTGCCAGAACCCCAAATCTTGTGTTAAGCCGGGTGGAGATAACATCTACACACTCCTCTCTCCTGAGTACAATGTACATATTCAGGCCTTCAGATAGCAAGCTCCCAGGACAGGGATTTTGCTCAATAGCATTACTGTTGTCATATTTTCCATGTTGTAATGTTCCATGTACATTTAGGTCATTTATAAAATATAATGAACAGACCTATTGGATTCCACAATGGCACAAAGATGGGAATAATAAAAGTAGAATAACCATGTACATTTGCTTTCTACAGCCATGTTGGCCATGATGACCGACTCCCAAATACTAGATGAATAATAAAAATGAAACACAATTCTGAATATTTAAGAAGTATAGCAAAGATGTTCATAGTTCACTTTCACTTAACAGAATTCACAACAGTGTTAAGCTTTTTGGTCTGAAGATGTTGATCCTCTCTGTCCTCACAACACACCTCTCTTCATTCCAATGATTATATTTAATTAAAGTGTGGTAATCTGATGATCTGCTGGCTTGTCCAGCCACAAAGGAAGCATCTAAACACACTAAACCCTAAATTCCTGCAAACACTCGCTGCTCCCCATATTTTTGATGAAAGGCATTAACTGAATATAGATTTCCACTTGTTTATTAAATTGTTTCTAAATCAGTTTACTTACATACCCTATAGCATTCAGTCAAGTCCAGATACTACGTACACCCACGTAGCTGACCCAGCCTATTCTCAGGTAGCAGCATATTTTACGACTGCAGCCAAGCAGTACTGCAGCAGAATCATGGGTACTTCCTTCCACTGGATGCAGCTGCATTGCTGGAACTCGATTTGGGCTGTGATTTTATAGGCAAATGCCCTCTGACAAAGCCCAAATTATGTTTTGAACATTTCTGAATAGGTTTTTGCTAATAATTGATTCTTCTGTAAAACATTTGCATGAAACTAAAAAGAGCAAAAACCCACATTCAGATCAATCTGAAATAATACTTTCCAGTTTTCTTTGCTGAAACAAAACAAAACCTTTAAATTTTGCATCAAGGGAAGTGCTTTGTTTGAGCCAAAATGTTTTATTTCAGGTACTTGCAATTAAAAAAAACCACACAAAACAAAACAAAACAAAAAAGAAATAAGAGGTTAGATTCACCACAGCTACTGTCATTCCCCTTTTATCCACTAACCCAGTAATTGGGGCACTGACCCAGGATGTGGGAGATCCATGTTCAATCCCTTCTCTGCCTGAAGGGATTTGAACCTCCATCTCTCATCTCGGAGGAAAGCRTTACAAGCAGTGCACTAGAGGGTTAGCTCGCTTTGTCTCCTTTTGTCTCTGTTCCCTTTTGGGCAGGTGTTTGGGCATTACCTGGACCTGTGAGGGCAATTCAGGCGCCCCATCTCATGCTGGAGCAGCTGAACTTCCAGCCTGTAGCGCTAGTGTATGTTTGCCCTGCGGTTTGGTGAGTGCTGAGGTATTCTGTGAAAAGTGGAACAGATTCAGTAAATTAAAAGCATCTCAAATGCACCACACCACGGTGGTTAAGGTATATCCCAGAACACAGGTGATCGGGGTATCAACAGCTAAAGCAGAACCTGAGTCCCCCTTCCTGGCTATGGATCGTAATCGCTGGGCTACTGCATGACAGAGGGCCAGAAACCCAAACATCACGGCTTCACTTTGTCACTCTAGACTCAAAAAAAAAAAAAAAAAAAAAAAAAGCATTTAGTGAGACAACCTGAGTTTGCAAATAGTTTTAGTAAAAATCATTTTTTCCCAGTAAATAAGCAATGTGCTAAACAACTTTTGCCCAATTCTAATAAATATTATATTTCTCTAAACCTAAATCTCTTCTTACCCTTCTAACCACACTTCTCTACAATTTTCAATTACTTCCCTAGTCAGCTTTTATCTTTTGTGTTTCCTGTGATGTTAAAGATTGATGTAAAGAAGAATTTTCAAATACACAGTTACCACTTTCTTGTTATTTTTTTTGTACCTTTTAATCATAATTAGTTTCATAAGCAGCTTACACTAGATCAGGAATTAGTTATACAGTGTTGAGTATAGAACTAAAAATTTCAAACCACCAGTCTTACGCATAGTATGCAAGGAAGCTCTTCACACAATAGTTAATATGCATCACTTTCCACTATCACCAATGAAATCAACTGAAGTCTTGTTTTGTATTAGGAAAATCTGGCACTTCAACTCTACCCTTTTTTCAATTTTTAAGTTATCTTCATTATTTTAATAATTATTCTTTAAAATTGTTTTCTACTGCAGATTTCTATAGAAAGGAATGTCCTACTTTGTTCAATTTCTGCCCTTTTATTTCTAGAAGGTAAATAAATTACCTGGCACTTCTTATGAGCAGACCTTGATTACCACATAGAAGTCTATCATTTCTCGGTATTTGATAATCTTTTATTACAGCTGACCTCTGGGGACTCTCTAGACAAGCGGCCACACGAAGTCACAGTCAGAGAGGTGGATTCACCCATTCAAGTGTGAGAAGGACTCCTTTGTAATGAACATTAAAAAAAAAGTACTTTCATCTTGCTTTAAGAGCCTCTAGCACAGCATATTTACAGAATAATAAAACAGGGCTTCAGGCCTTTCATACTCTTACATYAGTAACGTTATTCTCCTCCTATCATAATTATATGCTCTATACACTATATAATTTAGTGTGTCTAGCATCTTGTAGCTAACGGCCTCAAATACTGTAAATGAAATAAATCTTATAATGTACTGTTATCACACAAGAAGAAAATCATGGCACAAAACCAGCTGAAAATAACCCTGTGACAACAACTTTTTTTTTCCCCTCCAAAAAAGTAATTGTTAACCAGCCACATCTTGTCAGGCTGTTTGTACGTCCAATTTATTGTTGCTCAGTACAAACTATCACTCTGATTATTACTGTTTATTTGTATTACTGACTAGAGACTTCAGATGAAAACCCTAGTACCAAAAGCTATACAGATACAAAACTAAGATGCTTCCCTTCTCAAAGAACTTATATTCTTAAGAGACAGAATAGACAGAAGGTGGGAGGGTGGAATAAGACATGTAAATACAGTGATCAGAGAGCTAACAGTATGCTCAAATAAAGGAAAAACACTGTTTCTAGAATTAACTTTTTATCTCCTTTACACTGATTTTAGAAAGGACAAAAAAAACCCTGAGAGTTACTATTAGACTTGAAAGCATGGAACGAATAACTTCTGGGGAATAACGTGAATCACAATCCATCAAGTTAATCTCAGACCTTCATCTCAAAAGTAATAAACATCCAGTTTTTTGTACCCACTTAAGTCAGTGGGAGAATGCCATTGTAAATTATTAGTATTTCCTGTACAAACGTGTGTGAGTGCATGTATATACATATATATGCTCAATGTTTCATTTAATTTTTGTATCAATCAAAATACATTAAATGGGACAGAAACAGTAACAGCCTTTCTTCTCCTGGTATTTTTATTCTGAAATTGTGAAAGAGATGAAAAAACAAGATCTCRTGCCATTTTGAGTCATAAATGATTCTCTTTGGCAATGAAGGTTCAGAGCAATTGCAAATGCTAAAGGAAGCCACCTCAGCTCAGGTGCCCTCAAACCCAAATCCACAGCCCCAGTTTGTGCACACTCAAAGCACAGCACAGCAAGGTGATCACACAAGCTGTGGGCACGCAGCCTACAGCCCTAGTGCTTCGAGCCTGTTGTGTGTGCAACATGAGAGCAGTGTAAAACAGCCACAGAGCCAAACCTGGCTCCCCCTGATTCCCCCTCAGAAAGGAGGAAACTCAGGTGCTGACAAGTCACAGCACAGATTTACAGAGGTCCCTCTCCCCTTGCCAGCCTGTGCCTCTCCTTTGGCCCAAGGGAGGCTGGACATCATTATTTCTGCAATAGCACTGATGCTGCGTTGCAAGTTGTCCTTGAGAGCAAATCCAGAAAGGAAGGAAAGCTGCATTCCTCCTCTCCCGTATCCAGCCCTACCACCTATGTCCAAGTGCAGTCTGACAAGATTCACAACCATGGCCTAGGAGTCCATCCACAAAATCACATGACAATCAGCTAGCGTGATCTTACTGGTATCCTTCTTTGAAGTGAAGAGTAAAATCTTAACGCTTTCATTGGTTAGTGAAAATCCCTGTAAAGGACATCCCTATTTCTAACCCCATATGGGGGCACTCTAAATTTAGTCTCACTTGGAGCACCAGATGCTCTAATTACATCATCCTGATCTTTTATAAGGTGTGTTAGATGAGCAAATGCTACATTTATAACAGTGACAAATATTATTCTTTAATTGTGTCAATGACATTTTTATTTCAAGGTTCAAGAATCCTCTTCAGCAGGCTTATTTTATCTTTTAACACTACCCAAGAGCCTTAGTAAGGAATTCCTAGGATGCTTTCACTTATATCTGTTTATGAAAAGACTCCAGCACGTACGGCCAGGAACATTTCTTGCCCATCTGCTCCATAAATTTCTCTGTAAGGCTTATTGTAGGACACAGTAAATGAATTATATAGTTGGTCAGCTGTTGCTTTCCATTTTTGTTGTGGTTGCTCAATATGTTGCAGATAGAGCCCATACCTGCATCAGCCTGTTTGATATAATTTCCATCTGAATGAAACTGTTAGATGGGGCATCTGAATTACTGCACTGCCTTATTTACCCTAGTCATATACAGCTGCTGGAAAGGATCTTTATTGTAATATTCTATGAAAGAGATGCTTTTCCCTTAATTCCCATGGCATGTTTAAACACTGCCCAGGACAACTAGAAATGCAATGACCTGGAGACTGATTATCCAGCATATTTACTGACAATTTTTCAGACTATCCTTTTTTTGTCCTCACAGTTGATTTATTTGTATTATTTCCTCCCTCCATCCACTTGAAGTATGAAGAAAACTTTTGAAAAGTCACTCTTTATTAACTTTCTTTAAGAACAGCAGCAATAGCATCCAACAGGACAAGTGGTTGTTCAGAAATAACTGCACATCCCAGTTGCATATAGAAGTATGACAGAAAGCCAAGGATCTCCATTGTCTGGAGATACACAGCTCCAACACCGTGTTAGTCTTCTTTACACCTGCTGGAGCTCAATCAGCTAAACTGAGTCTTCTCTTGATCCCACCCATTTCAGAGCAGTCATTATGCTTGAAAATCAGCATAGGACAACAGTGAAACATACTGTAAAGGAAAAAGTACAACATAAAATCAGGAAAACAAGCTTGTTTTCTGAGCAGCAGCTGCACTGCTACCCATTTAACTCCACCAATGTCCACATTTGTTTGCTCTAGACCCAGTTAATGACATCATTAATTATTCTGGAACAAAAGGAGCAAGAGTAAGCTGTGTACCTTCTGCTCTGCCAATGTGCCAGCCTTGGAGAAGGTCACGAGGCAGATTTCCAAATGCCAGGTTGGCCTGCACTTCCTCCTGGAGCACAGCAAGGATGGACGGGGGTCCTCATGCTCATGACCATCATGCTACCATGATGAAACAGGTATACAGCTCTTAGTCTAGGTATTGCTGATTTTGCTGGCCAGTGGTCCTGTTTGGCTGAATAGCTTCCCAGATTTCTTCATCACCAGACCACCATTTGTAACCAAGGCTCATTGCTCCCTTAGGGAATTTCCCATGGCAAAAGCTTTTGCTGCTTCAGCCCAAGAAGGATAGGAAACAGCTCTGTTTCTTTTTGCTTTCTTTGTGCTGAGAAGCAAGAAGAAAACATGAGTAAAATATACCTGGCTTGCATAATCATTTGCAATGTTTAGTGTTTCACACTTCTCAGCAGAACCGAGAAGATTGTTCTAGAGAGCTCTAGCATTTGCTAACATTTAGTTTACTGACAGATTTGGGCGTTTATCTCCGTTTGGTTGCTTTGATGTGTAGGTTTTCTGCAACTCCAATATCTCATTTGCCTTTAAATTGTGCCTTTCGTCTCTGCATTTTGTCCTCTACATAGGTGAACATCTGAAACCCCCTTACTTTTCAAAACAATATTTAAGAGTTGTTATTTCTATAACTTATCCGGTTGTTGACTTCACAGAAGAGTTTTGAATAACAAAAATTRTGCGGCCCAAATAAAGCCCTACAAAAGCAGCCTATACCTTTTATGGCATGCAAGGAAAAAAAAACCCAATATTTTTAAAAGTGATACATTCGGGGGAGAGAAACATAAGGGGGAAACAACAGTGACCATGAGAACAGTTGAAAAGTGAAGCAACTGAAATCAATTCTCAAAGAAAGAAGTTACTTCCTGGAAAGCTGGCATAATGTTTTGGGCTGAGATTTCAGAAAAGGCGACTGCCTTGCATGCTGCTTGTGATGGTCTCTCTTCAAGGACCAGAATAAGGTAGGTAAATCCATTATTCTTTAGAGAACAACACACACACACACACACGCCAGATTTCAGGAACATTTAGGTAGATAATGGGGAAGTTAAAAAATGGAAACAAATAAATCACGACCACCACCACCCCATCATTCACATGCTGGACAGAAGAAACTAGACCATTACCAAAAATAGAGTTAAGATACAGACCATAGGAAAACTGGTGCCTATTTTTAAGAATTCAAAAGCAGAAGAACTCTGCCAAATGGGACCTATGAAGAAGGACGGTTCAACTTGCACAGCCTTGCCATTATTACGCTTTTTGAACTCTGGATGCATATTATACTTTTACTAACCACCCTGCATAAAAGTGTAATGCTTCTCTGCAACCCACGTTGCCCAGCAAATACCTCACCCATTGCACTTGTGAACAATAAAAGCTCACGAAGAAGATTTATAGGCATGTGTCCAAAATACACCATAACTTGGTTTTAATCTTTTTTAAATGACATACTCCCACATGATGCAAAATTAGGGCCATATTCAAGCTTTTGTTATGAAAAGATGATGTGCCTATGTTTAAGCAAATTTGCTGTGTCCCACAGGGCTACGTGTCATTCGCTGAGCTGGGCTGCTGGAGCCGGAGCCAGATGGCTGATGCAGAAGTCTTTCGCAGGGATACATCTCTATAGAGATCTCTATGTCGCACTGTACTTGGTGACCAGGCTGTCACTGAATGCAACTCCGTCACGGTATTTAAATCACATTAAAGCTTTCTTTTATTACATACCCCCTTGTGGTTTTGTCTAGCTACATTCTAATTACTAGCCTCACTGCACTACACGGACGCTTCACTGCTCACTATCCCTCCTGTTTTATGGGAAATTACTGTATTTTGCACAGTCCCAATGAAAATACTCCAATGAGATAACTCTCACCTTTTCCTCTTGCATTTCACATTTTACAACATAAACTGTCTCTTTTTTGGGGGAGACAAAATATTTAGGTAGACATTAATTTTTAGAAACTGCAGATACACCTGTTAAAGCTACCCAAAGTACAGTTTAAATGATTGTTTGCTCTTAGCTGATCTTCAACTATCAATATATTTTTTCCATGAAGAAAGTCAGATGTCAGCTGCTCCTGTTTCTCAAAAATATATTTTTCATTTCTTTTTCTCCACCTCTTGACCTACTAAATAGAATATCTTAAATGAAATGCATTTCACTAATTTCTGGTGACTTATCTGATCTTTTTCTGAGCAATATTTTAGCAGTAGGCACAATCGTTCTCTGTTATCCATGTACTTCCTGATGCTGATTTGGTCTGAGGTCACTGGACTTTAAGGGAGAACATGATGTTGAGGAAAGGGCAGGGAGCAGGCTCCAGCTTCATGCAGTGTGTCCCCAGCACTGCCACAGCTTTGCCAGTCTGGGCTTCATCTTCCAATTTCAGCACTAACCATACCCAAGTAACAAGCTGATTTCATACTTTCTTGCCTGTTTTCATAACTTTCCAGCTGAATAAGATCAATATCATTTTGACTCTTAATCAAGGCAAAATGCCAAGGTAGTACAAGGACACATTGATATTTGCTTCATTTGGCTTAGTTTCTAAGTATAAAACTGAAGGTCAACATCATTAGCCTGTGAATGCAGAGCACTTCAGGTGGGAAGCAGTCAGATCTACTCCGATGAAGAGGTACGAAATCTCAGTTTTGCAAGTCTGTCTAGAATGAACATGGACTTCTCATGAGAACCTTTTTTTGTTAAAAGCTACCAACTAATACTTTCCTAGGGCTAGGGGGAAGGGTCAGAGAGAGAAAGGGCATGCAGGGGAAGTTGCAAAAAAGTAGGGGAAGTGTTTCTATTATTTATGCTGATAAATGAGCTCTCAGAGACAGCAATGAATATCAGCACTGACTGCAGACAGCACATGCTACAGTTTGCTGGCAGCTGGAACATGAAGCAGTTGAAGTTTTGAATACATCTTGTTTAATTTTCAGTAACTGCTCAGTTTTTATTTTGATCCTGAAAAGATCAGAGTTCTCCCTCTGTGCACAGTAATAACAGTAACATCAGAACTGATTTGTCACTTAGGTCAAATTCTTCAGAAATAGAAATCTGAAATAAAGCACCTAAATTCAAAATCAGGCTTGACAGTTAGAGATGCTGAGCTCTCACTGGCCATTCCTGTCTCTCTCTATAACCAGGAGAATAGTTAAGTGCCTGGCACTACGTAACCAACATTGACATTTTCAGTCTGTCAGGGTAGTGAGGACCTCTGCAATCTGGAAGATGACAACAAGGTAAGCACATTATTGCTTCAAATAAGAAAAAAGAATTTTTTTCCATTGTAGATATAGCTGTCACAGTAGTATGTATCAGATAAATCTAGTATGTAGGCAGAACATTCTCTGTCCTGCAACATGCCTGCTACTTCCAGTTTCTAAGGTAACATGAAGAAAGTGTATTTTGTATCATCATATAACATCTATAACCCAATGCACAACACATGGTATAGAAAGGGAGATTTAAAATCAGGGTTTCCCCATCCTCTCCCCACCCTTTATTAAATTATGTGCTGGCTGCCACATACTGCAAGAAATTATGCTAACCTGCAGGTTGCTGATTTTGTTTGCTGCTAACAGCAGGGGGTGGGGGCAGAGAGGGGGAGTTCAGACACTTTTGGCACATTTCCAGATGAAAATCTGAAATCATAGTTTAATTTCGTAAGGAGAATTTCRTGAAATCTATTGTGTTCATTATTTACTGGTACATGTGCTGAGATTCTTGATCTTCAACGTTTTTAGCATTTTTTAATAGATATCCCTGCTTCCGTTTSCTCAAAGGAGCTAACCAGCTGTTTGTTCACAAAAATCATTCAAGCGAATGCTTCATTTTCTAAATATTTCCCTATTTTCAGGATGTCAGAAAAAAAAAAAAAATCAACCTACCTTTATGTAAACAAAACAGAACACGGTACCAGGTTACAGATGCAGTCATTCTGCGTATGGTAACTCACCAGGCAAGATGCTAGCTCTGAACAGCAGAGTGAGCTCTAGAAGTCACAATTGGCAAATTGTATGATGTCGGCTTTTTTTTTTTTCTCTCTATTTATCTTCCAAAGTAGTTTTAAAACCTAAATAAGAACTTCCTGTTTCTCCCCCTTACCCCTACTACTTAGTAAAAGACAGCTAGCGTCTCCCCTATAAAATAAATTGGAATCAGACCATTAGATATGTTTTTAGGAATCCTAAGCAATATAYTATTGCTTAGATCTTTTTCATAAAATTTTGGGAGCAAAGCATCAGCCCTCAGGAGGTAGAAACTAGTAGCAATCAATGGTAAAATAAAGTCATAAGGATTAAGAAAGACACAAAAGGGAGAAGAAAAAGCAAATGTGGATGTGAACAAAAATTTAGGAAAGGGAAAACAAAGCAAGACRGGAATGAAGACAACGGAAGTGGTCAGGTTAGCAGCCCAGCACAATGTACACAAGAACTATCCCCAGGTGGGCAAATACATAAGTTTTGGATCCGGGAAGAACACTTACATGCTGGGTTAGGGGGTCTTTGCTTTATTGGCAAACTCAGATCAGCTAAGTCAGAGAACACCAGTTTTAGTAGCAGAGGCTATTTCGAWTAGAAGAAAATGGCATGAAATTGTAGATGTAAGAGAGCAGGGAGGAGAGATTTTTTTGAGGCAATGAATGGTAATCCCTATACGAACAGAATCTGGAAAGTTAAGATTTTGGTATCGCATTTGTGACTAGACCACATGTGGGAAGAACAGCTCACACTTATTCATGACAAAACTAAATATCTACAGTTTTATAAGCAGCACTTTCAAAAAGCAGCATTAAAAGCACTCCAGGTGGCAAAGGGAATGGATACAGTTGACTTCCAACACAAGAGCTTGGATTGAAAGCCTTTTTTCCCCTACCACTGACTATTTTTCAAACAGTTGGGAGTTAAAACTTATTCCATGGCTCTTCAAGTAAGGATAACTTCTGCCCTAAACTCCTCTCCACCCCTGCCAAGAACCCAGACAAGAACGCACACCCYCCCAAGATTCAGAGACACAAGAAACGCTGCCATCAGCTTGAAGTCAGAGACTACAGGTTTCAACTTCAGGCTTAAACTGTCTCCCTTCTTTGCAGTTTCCATCTCACTTTAAGTTTTCTTTTTCCTGCTTTTTTATCCAAGTAAGTATATTTTCTCATGCTTTCAGACAATTGTYTTTTCATGGAAGAGACAGATGAAAGAATTATTTCTTGTGAGTAAGATTTTTACCTGGATGACATGCAATTCCTTATTTGGTTAAAATACAGGCTAATCATGTCAGCCTGCATTCTGCATTATCAGTCACTTCTTTTATGAAGCTGTCTCAAAGTGCACAATGGGATTCAGAGCTTTAACATTTGTTGTTAGAGCAGCAACTTCAGTTGTATTTGAATGAGTTTCACAGAAATGCAATTCATGTCTGCTGCTGGCCTAAAGATCATGATCAAATGTCTAAACATGTTAAGTTTCTAGAGTTTCCAGTAAGAGAATTTTTTAAGTGGTAGATTATTGATATGTAGGAGGACTCACCATAAAAATCACGCAAGAATGTTTGATGTTGCAGGTCTTTGCCATGAAAACAGAGCATTCAATAAGATGTGTTATCAACACCATCTAATACGTAAGATTCYGTTCTTATGAGTCAGTACACTTTTTACTGGAAATAGAGCATTTGAAGCCCTACAGCACTGCRATCAATACAGGAGGGGTGCTGGATCCCCTACCTCCATGCCCTCGACTTTCACTGGACCTGCAGTGGGAATTACACTTCTGAGGCCTCTGGGTCTCACGGTTAACAAGATGCTGTCTGGTTTGGTTTGGTTTTCACTGTATTACAAGAATTTGCAGAGCCTGCACGAGGAAGTTCCTTCAGGGCTTTTATAACAAACTTTACCTCTATCTAGAGAAGGGCATTCCTCAAGGGATGCATTTATTCTGATTCTTTTCTAGCCAAATTAATAGCATGCCAGCCTTCAGCAAATGTGTGCAAACCATACTTGCAACCAGTGACACCCTGCACAGACCCTTCCAACCCATGTTGCGGCATGGCAGGTCAATCTGTACTTGAAACAAGACGGGCAGAAGCCACTTACCTGAGTCATGGACACCAACTTCTCCAACCACAAAATTCTTCTACTTGATGCACTTGCGTACCACTAAGTTTTATAAAACAGTTGCAGGCTGACTAAAAAATTCTGCTATTTTCAAATCTTAATAGGGGAACAGGGCACCACAACTGGGGGGAAATTTTGTTTTGCTTTTTTAAATACAAGGTTGCCAAACTACAGTGTACCTAGAGGTAAGAACAAGCAAGGCCAGAGTTATCAACCCTAGCAAGACCAAGAGTGTGGAGGGAACCCACACTCTGGCCGTTGTAGACAATGATTATTTTATGCTAAATTTGAACAACTCCTACATTTTTGCTCTTATGGGATGAAAGGCTGTGGTATGGGCGAGGATTTTTTTTTGTGTTACAGCTGGAAACCATGGAGACTTGAAGAGGACTCAGAGCCCCAGCAGAGACACTGAGGGGGGTTTTCAGAGTGGACTCAAGAACCAAACACATCTGGAAGCCACTGGGCAAGCCAGTACTGTAGGAAGAGATACTGGGAAATCAGGAACTCTGCAGGACAGAAACAGCTTCTAACTGGAACTATCAGCAAAACTAGATTTTGTGGAGTGAGAATTAAGGAGAATATTTGCAGATGATAACCACTGTTATTTGTCAAATGAGAGGTACAGCTTCAGAGTCTGGGCATTTGACTCTGCAGTCTTTGCCACCCACCCTCCTTCTTGGGTCTTCAGTACTGGAATGTAGATAATGTCTCCCTGCCTCACTTGTCCAAGTTCTCAGAAGGCTATAACCAGCAAGGTGTTCTCTCTGCCTTGCAACTATACTGGGAAGCAGTTCCTAGTTAGGATAAAAGTGCTTCATTTGCTCTGCCGCTGACCGTGGAACAAAGGGAAAAACGCCAAGAAGCCTGCAGGGTTAAAAAGAAACTTTATTGCAAGAGATTACAGTCCAGGCACCACGGCCAAAATGTTTCCATTACATTGAAATTGCTACCCATGTATCAGGCAACACCAGCTACAAAGAAAGTGTGGTGGATCAGAGTATCTGAAATCATAATGCAGTCTGCCTCTTTGAATAAATACTACCCTAAGAAGATAAGKTTTTTTTTAAAACAAAGTTAAAATTTTATAAACCGATTTGGGGAATATGAGACTGATGCTTAAGTATTCAATCCATTAACTACTGTGACAAAAGTGAAAATTCTGTTAACTATAGCCCTTAACAGGCTTCTTTCATGGCCCTTATGATCTAGTTAAAAGGAAGTACTTGTTATTCACTATTAATTTTCCACACTCGTTCAGCCAACATGGTCTCTAACTTCTGTAGGTTTTCAGAATCATGTAAAGATTTAAATAATTAATAAACCTTTTAAAGCATTACTGAAATGCAAGGTAATCTACAATCATAAATGGCTCAGGAAAAGGTTCAGTGTGAAATAGCTTCATAGGAACCGATCACCCTGTTTCAGACTTGCGAATTTGAATTTTCAAAACTTTGAATGTATGCACATCTCTAAGCCACAATTCACGTTCCTCCTGCGACGCACTTACCTGACAGACCTTGGTGATTTTCCCAAGCACAGCTGAAAAGGTAGGACTTTGTTTAGGCATATAGCTCAACCGCAAAAAGTCTGGTCCAGGATATAAAACTCATCTGTTAAAATACCCCGTCTTTGGAAAGGTAAGGTGCTTGCTCTCACTTCCCAACAGCTTTTACTGCAACAGCAACTAATGGGGAAACCAGGCTAACACAAGSTCACCTTTACATCTTCTCCCATCAAGAAGAGTCATCTAATGTTTCCTAGCACCTCTGGCAGGCTAAGGTGAGCCCTGAGGAAGCAAATGTAAGTTGGATCTGCAGACAGRGCAGAACATCCTAGCCTTGTGGGTACAGTCCACCTAATGCATTCACACAATCCAAATGAAGCAGTATATGGCAAAAAGGGATAAATGCCCGGGACATTCATGATCTACTTGCCTTGGTCTCTAGCTTTCCATGCATACAGCCTGAACACATTACCATTCAGCAGCAAGGGCCAAAGGTACTTTCAAATTGCTTTTCAAAGGTTCTGCAGAAATCTCTCTTCAAGAAATGCAGAGAGCTTTAATTTTAGGTTTTCTTTTAAAAAGGGCTATTTGAGAACAGCACTGGAATTAGAGGATATAGAGATTCTTCTTACAAAATGCAGGGGTTGAATTTCTACACTTCCCCAGGCTTGTCTAAAAATCCCCAAAATCCTTTCATAATTTTCCAGAGGCAGCTACTTACCAGAGCTTTACCAGAAACTAGGATAGATAGTCAAAGTGCAACTCCAGAACTACAGAAGATTGTAATAAGGAAAAAAACTAACAAAAAAGACACCAAACACCATGCCACCACTGTTTTTAAACCAAAACAATATAGCTAAGATGAACAGACTTGTAACACTAGCATTTATATGTGCAATTCCAACTGTCCAGCTCTTTAGCACAGACTACCACTGAGCCTCTCCAGCATCTGCAGTAAATACAAGATTCCTCAGAAAAATCAAGTCACTAGTTCTAAGGTCTAAATATGCCACACGAGACCAATATAATAAAAAGTGACTGATTTAATAACCTCCGTTCTACCAGATTTAGAATCTCCATAACTCTACTTTTATGTCTACCAGTAGGTACTGAGAGAAGGCCTACATTTCCAAGCAACAGAAACCAAGGGGGGGGGGGGGACGACAAAAACTAGAGGCCTATAGGCTAAAGAAAGCTTAAATATACTCAAAAAAAAAATTTTTTTTAAAGATCATTCAGTCCATATGAGCCACATATGCAATTAATTTAGTGATCAGAATAGTTTCAGGACTTGTCTGCACACTTCATATATTGGCAAGGGTCAGATGCAAGCATAGCAGGACATCAACAAAAGCACACAGCTAAAAAACCCAAGCAGCTCTGATGCACCCACTGACAGMGCTTGCCACTGAGAACAGCTGACCCTAATTAAAGAATCTCATTTTGGAAGCTATAATCAGGATCAGAGCTTCATGCTCTTCATACACAACCTTACATGTTAGTGTTACACAAAGCAATTCACTACTTGGGTTTAATGAATTAAATAAAATTCACTAAATCTATTATTATAAACCTAGTCAAGTTTGCTGCTGCTGCTAAACTCTGCATGATATGGCTTATATATAATCATTTGCACTTAACTGAATTTTTCATTTCTTAACCAGCCACAGAACATGGTGCTCTCACAAGCACCTTTTTGGCAAGAAGAGTAAACAAGCACTCTATTAAAGCATTACGAACATTCAAGGTGATTTGATCATTTCCCTCTATTTTCTATCCATTTCAACATGTCGCTGCAAATCTTCCGTCTTCACAACATATAGAAATCCTACAATCATGTACATATTAGAAGTTTTTAGTTGCTCACATCACTTGTCTGCAATATGCTGCACCATGCTCATCATACATCCTAATATTTCTAAAGCCATTTCTTCCCAGCCCTTAAGTATACTGATGAGCATTTTCCATTTAAAAAGCAGGAATATAATTGGACAATAAAGCTCAAGTTATCTGTAGCAACCTGCAGAGTAAAACCCCTCATAGTACTAAAGATAGAGGTAGGATGCCCTTGTCTCAGGACTGTCATGCACAACTGCGTATTGCTGGCTCATCTATTTTTTCAGAATGTTAACAAGTCCTACGCATTAACTTTTAATTGTATACATACAGGAAGACAGACATTTATTCATATTTTCCAATCAAATGTAATGCATCTGTGAACAAGTCATTTTATTGCAAGTAAATATTTTTACTTAAGATCATGAGACAATTCTAATCTCAGGCAAGACAAATCAATTTCACAAACTTAATTCACACAAAGCAAATAAACGCTTCACATTATAGACATTTAGATTTTCTTTAAACCTTTTTATTTAGAGATTTTTCTGGTAAGGAGATATACTATAGGAAAGCAATTTCACTGGCAGTGAGGTATGTATATACTCTACCAAAATACTCCTCTTGTTTTAACTGCTTTTAACTTTATTTACATATAAAGAAAATATCAATGCATATCCTTGGCTTAATTAACTACAGTATTAGTTACCCTATATGAGTAAAATGAAATGTTACTTGCATACAAAATTGATTTGTAGAGGAATCCGATTTATGATTTAAACAAAAAAATCATGTTCTGAAGACAGTTTAAGTGAACAAACACAATTCATCATGACCAAGACACCTGCACCATATTTCCATCCTCACAGCACATTTATTTCAGCAATTCTGTAAGTAGGTCCTTAGCATGAGCATAGTGTTACAGTTTTCATACATATAATCACATCCAAAACAAGCTCTAAAATTTAAGTTGTAAACATTCTCTTCATATGTAGAAGCATTTCAATCTGTGTTCGAATTTTCTAAAATGATCAATCTTTTAACAGAATTATAAATGAAAAGTCTACTCTAAACCGTGTAGTGAGCAATGCTTATTAGTACATTTCTACAGTGTTAAATAAAATAGTAGAGAGGCAAACTTCTGTAAGCAAGTCAGACTTTAAGTAAATCATCATAAAGAAACAAACTTGTTAACAAAAAGATGCTTTGTAATAAAGAAAGTTGGATTTGAATCTACTATGATACAAAAACATAAGGGTAAATACCATCTTTGTTGACAAGTAGGAGGTAGCATGGATGCACCACTTTATTGTCAGTGAGAAATGCAACTGAAGTAAAGAATATTTCCTTACCACAAATTTCCAGTATTATGTACATATTTCTCTTAGAAATTTGTTTAAACAAGTTTCCCTCCACTTTAAGTACAAAAGCCTCATGTGATTAAAAAAAAAAAACCACTTACACACCTAGATAGAATAGTACTAATTGCCCTATTTGAATGAAACAGTCTCTTGAACTATGAAGTACATGATATTTAATGCCCTAAGTTGAGTAAATTGTATTAGCAGTTCTTGGTATTATACAAAACACTACATACATACAAACAAAATATAATAATATCTTATTTTACTGTGTAATTCTTTTTGGAATAAACAGAGTCTTGATTCGGGTAACACTGCRGAGAACATGGTTTCTTTTTTTTAAATTTTATTAAAATCTGTCTTTAAGTACCCATGTGCAACAATTTAAAAATGGCTGCCATACATGTAATGGTCTTGTTTTGATAGCGAACACGGTAACTGACAAAAACATAATAAACCTTAAAAACACATCTTCCACCCTATATAAAATATAAAGACTACTTACTATAACTGTTAATTATTCAACTTTTGATGTTACTGTAATCCACTTTTTCTGTCTTTATGATTTATAAACATAATTTAGTGTAGCAATTTATTAAAAAAAAWGACAAAGTATTTCAAATTTACATCCAATTCAAATCTAAAATGTTTCCTTGTTCTATGATGCTGCTTCTGCCATCAGTAAAGAAAATGAAGTTTCAGTAATTGAAGCAGGCTTTTTAAGTAGTGACGTGACTTCAACCATGCCAGCTCCAGTCCGTGGAAGATTTGCGTTGACAATGTGTCGCTGCAAGTGCTTTATCCAGTCTTCTTGAACAGACAAAGGTCCGCGAAAGACCAGACCACAAAACCTGGGCAAATATTAAGATTATTCCACCAAGATATATTTAGCACTACTGAACAATGATCAAATCAAGACACTGAATAGGAAGTGCACCTCGAAAACCACTTTTCTTGAAGTTTGCTCCTACAGATCTCAACCTTAATTATTGGTTTAATCTATAGTAACTATGAGCATATAAAAAAAAATTGAAGATTATACTACAAGTTTCCCTCTTACATTTGTAATATTAGAAATAACAACCTTTACTTCTTCAATATGGGGTTTCTTTTGAAGGACAGACTATTACTCAAACATGACCAACAGGATTTTAGCTAGAGCAACAGGAGTTGGCAACCTAATAATTAAGTATGACTGACTCAAGTCCTCTTGTTCAAATTAATGGAATAAGCAACTGTTCCCCCCCCCTCCAATTATTCACTTTTATCACATATGCATTTACAGGACATAATCTTAAATATTCTTATGACTACAATTAGCAAACTTAAAAATGTGTTCTTTCACTTAAAATAACCATATGTACCTGCATCTGAGTATGTAAACTTCATCAGCACTATGAGGTAATGGCAGCATTTTTTTCTTGCTTCCAGATCTTGACCTTGACTTCTTTTGCTTACAGTCTAAAGCTAAGAAGACAGAAATTTCCGTATGTGAAAGTGATACTTAAATCAGTCTTAGACCAAACAGAGATATTCAGTAAGTGTCCCTTATGGCATTAGTGAAAAGACTTCTACTTACTTATTCTATGTTTAATTATAAGATAAATCCAAAATAATTACAGCGTGCGCTAAGAAATTTACTGGCAAAGCATGTTAAGCTATTTCTTAGTTTAGTACAATGTTTGCTCTTTAAAATACTAGATAATTGACATTAAGCATTAAACTATTGTCTTAGTATCAGCAAGCACCTACTAACTTATTGTGGAATTATACAGAAACACAGCACCACCTGAAATTCCCTTTCATCCTTAACATGTTGGCAAAATCTTCAAACTTGTTTTGTAATTCAAGCAACATAAGACCACACACATGTTCAACCAGATTACAACTGCACAGAGGTGTAGCTCTTCGCTACTATCATCAAGAAATTCTATTTTGAATGGAAAATCTGTCATTTATTTTCAACATAAAGCAAAAATTTGCCCTGTTTTTATATTAAGAATCTCAGATGAAGCTTCCCCTTCACTTCTGTCTGAATTCTATAGTATGTTATGAAAAATATGTAATAACCCTTTGCTGTAGGCATGGATATTAGGACAGTCAACAGGCACAGAAAGGCCACCTGTTTAATTCAGTCTAAGTGTGTAAAACTATGTATGAAAATAATGTGTGTGAACAGGAAATACATAGCAAGTGGATTCAATTGGCATTAAAAAGGTCTGCATCTCCCATAAATAGATGAAATAGGAGTCTGCAAGAAAGCCTGAAGATTCTAGGAAACAGCTAAAGTTGGGGGAGGAGGAGATTAAACTGAGTTAATATTGTTATGATGATAAAGGTCAAGAAAAAACAAGAAGTTTGGGACTGTTCAGACAGGGAAGAGTATCTAGCTACACTCTGTTTCTAAACCCAAGACACTGACACTAGAACTATGCAGCAATCAGAATGACAGTAACAAGTAGTATTCTTGATACAAAAAAGGCATATGCTACATTATTGAAACATCTTAACAGTAAGATTCAAAATTTTCATTTGTGCTCTGTTACACTTGTCTACTTTTTGACTCACATAATAAAACACAGAATAAACTGCTTAGTACCCCAAAGCACAGAACATCTGCTGAGGCAAAGCATACAGATTAAAAAAGGCAAAATAAATGGACTTGACTACATCTTTCATTTTTCTTCTGTCCTTCAGATGAGCATCTCTCATACATGGCTTTTAACCAGTAGCCAAGTCGACGCACTTTGACCTTTCCCAGTTGCGTCCTCAGATTCAAAGATTCCTATAGTATTCAGAAAAAACACAAGTTGGTAGAAAACATGATGATTTTTTGAGGCCTGAAGGAACCAGAGAGCTAAATTCAGACTGCAAACAAGTACAAAGCAGATACCAAGCTAAACGGCTTCACCCAGGCACTGGAGGATGTCTATCACTAGGAAGATGAGACTCAGTGTTTTTAACTGATAGTATTAATGAAAGCAGTTTGTATATAAAAAGAGATTAACCCAAAGAGAGAGAAACAGCCAAGATATCTAGATCACTTTCTCGGAAGTTAATTGGTATGGGATTCCTTCTGCTTTATGCTCTTATCAAAAGCATAATTTTTATATAATTAGGAAGAAAAAGCCCTAATCTTTCAGACTTTACAAACTACCAAAGTAGTAGAAACATAAAACCTACTGCAACATCAGTAATAGCATTGTCAGGAATGCAAACAGTCTTTGGAAAGATGAGATCAAATACTGAAATCTGGATACCAGTTCTCTGAAGAGAACTACTTTCATGAGGGGAGAGGTTTCTTAAGCAGTTATTACAGCAAAAGCTTTGCCATTACAGATTCTGCAGAACATTGGGGAAAGAGGGAAATGTTTAGAAGAAGCCACAGTCTTACCGGAATGCAAATGCATCTATGAGTTGCATCTGATGCCAGTTAGCTGATGTCACTAGATAAATGGGTAAAAAAGCAGTAGAGCGCAGGCTCCTGTGAGAGAAGCCCACGAGTACTTGAAACTTAAAATAGCTCATTTTCCTTCACATTGGCAAATTTAAGACGTTCGCTTCCATCAAGAAACCTGAGCCTACTTGCATACATCTCAAGCATTTCAGTCAGCCTCCACCTTCCTATTAGTCCTAAACTGGTCTTCTGTAATAGAGTTCCTGAATCACAGTAGTTTTCAATGTTTGTGTAAACTTCTAGGAAAAGATTACACAGCGGTTCAGGGTTTTCAAGTGTACGGCAATAAAAATAAACAGAAACTGTCCTAATATACCACGAAAGGTAGTTTCTACTCCCCCGAAAGGCACCTTTTCCAAGAAAGTGAGAAAACAAAAGAATGGGTATTTTCTCAGAGTCATTTAAGACAGAGGCTCTAGACAAAAAAAAATCATAAAACAACAAAAAGAAAATATTACAGTAAAAGACACCAAGAAAAAAAAATTCGGATCACCCAATGAATTCTTAGGGTAACTTAGATAAGATTGGAAGTCGCATATTAGCCTAGCAAGAAGCAGTTACAAGAAACAGAAAAATACTAAGAATACTAAACCCGTGCTCTGTAAGGGGTATTTTTTGTTCCCCTTTGTGCTCTGACCTAGTAACACATTTCTTTACATTTTAGGGGGCACAAAGTAGCACAAATACATTTTGAAGTCATTCCACTGAAACAGAAAGTGGAGAAATAGAAAAATCTGGGTGGTTTGACTAARAATTTTAATTTCAACACCAGTTAAAGACACATACCAGTAACTGTCGCATTAATTTCATTTTTGTCTGTCCAGAAAAACAAGTTCAGATGAAGTCACATGCACACACTTGTATAAGTACTCTACTGATATGAAGCTTATGATTAACAGAGAGCATGAAATAAAACACACCATTTTCTCACTTACAGACAAAGCATCCCAAACTCAGTTACTGTTTTTCCAGTGCTTTTACTGGGATAAAAGCATAACCTTGGCAGAAAATATGTATTTAGTACTTTCAGGAAGAGACCAAGATGACTTAGTGCTAGTAAGCTGCATGGAAATTCAGACCACAATTGCAGCAAATTGCCAGAAAAAAAAAAGGCAGAAAAACTGCTATGTGCCACCTACCATTACACCTACTTTGTGGCTATTACAGCTTTCCAAACTATCATCCTCCATTCTCCATAAAGGCCCAATTCTCTCTGAAAGAAGCCTCCTTCCCTCAAGTTTGGCCACACGCTCTCTCTTAGCTGCTGTTTCCAAAAGCTTTTTGTGAACAACCGGTTACACCACTTCATCAAAAGCTCTGATACAGCAGGACAGAGAGAAACAACCCATTTAAGAAACAGAAGACAATCACACTTCAGAGAGATCTCTTTGACCAACTCCAGTCCAATTTGACTGTATACTACTTAACAGAACATACACTAGGTAAAAAGGCTACATATAGAAAAACCTGCTTTACCTCAGTGTCAGCTTAGCAAGGAAGACTACAAGAAGATGGAGATAGGAGGCTAAAATGAATATGCCTAGGACAACATGGTTTAGATAAAAATCACAATTAGAGGTCCTTCATTGCACGATATTTGGTCTGAGGTTCAAAGTTAATATGCATCCATGCTAATTTTCATGTCCCACTCCTTAACATCCCCCAAAATGGAACACTTTTCCCTTCAGAAAGACTGAAGCTGGGTCTCCTTATTAGGACTTCATTACTTTTGTCAGAGAACAATACACAGACATAGAATATGTAAACAAATGTAAGCTGAATAACTGCATACATAAATGGGTCTAATTAGCCATTTAAAAACTGCCAATTAAAAAGTCAAAATTAATGAGTTATCTTTATTACATATTTATTTACTAATTTGTCAAATTAAATAACCTGCTATCTCTCATCAGAATATATTTTTTAAATTCCAGTAATTTGCTCCCTGAAAGATTTTATGGGATATTAATTGTTTCATTGTGCTGGCTGATCAATAGTGACTGTAATAGCACAGAATAGAGACATGCAAAATCAGTGGATCCCAGATTTTTTTCTTTGGCTACACGTTTCCACAGCAAACTCCCAGAAGCTACAATTTTGACAATGTAATATTAGAAATTATTCAGAAGTGTAGTAGCCACATGAACTATTCTCCCTTCATGCTGTTGGCTCAATGGTCAGACTCCTTGCTCTGTATTTCACTGTTCTCTCCCAAACTTCTGAAAAAGTCTCCATCTACAAAAGCAGAGACAAAGGAAAAAAAGTGATGATTCCCAGAGGATGACAGCTGGTAAAAGATGACTGAGCATATGAAAAGAAGAGTCAACAAAGAGAAGATGTAAAAAGCTGAGGTGCAAGAGAGATTCAGGAGACCTCAGGGCAGCAGAAGAGATGCCTAGAGAGTAGAAAGAGAAGGAAGCTTTGGATACAACTGTATCAAGCAGAACAAGATGCATTTTGAAGATTTTGTATAGATCTGTCTGATATTCTAAAGATCCTCAGAAGAAGTAAATCCACCACATGCTCCAAGAAACACAAATGCATAGCTATTTACCACAACAGGTCAAAAGAAAACTAGCATCTACTCAAGATGAGTGATTAAATCATTACCTTGTTCAAAACTGCACAGCTTAGCACAAAAAATTAGCTGAAATATTAAAGACAGTTGTGCAATTACTAATATAAAATTATGTAATTATGCAAACAAATGGATCTGGTCAAGCATCTGCTATGCAGCAGATCTTTACTGGATAACTGTATTCAGAAATTAAGTTTAACAGACACTAACCTTCCATAGCCAACAGCCTAGAAAGTTCCACTTCTGAATTTTTTTCTTGAGTCCATTCCTAAATTGACTGTTACGCTTAGCTATTTCTACTATATAGCTACAAATGTCAAGCTGCATTTTAAGAAACTAGGATAAGATTTGACTAAATCTGATAAAATTACTGATTCTGAAGAAGCATGGCATCTGCTAGAAAAGCAGTATAATAATAGTCAATACTGAAAACATATGCAGACAAAGTAGTGAAAAATTGAGCAGAAGATGAGTATGCAAGCTAATGTAGCCCTAGGAAAGCTTTCACTTCTGCTTCAGTGATTTGAACAGATTACTATATTTCTCTTATTAAACAGCAAAGCCTAGATAGTTCCCCTAACAATTGCCGTATCATATAAGAATTACGGCACTCATGTTTGCGTACAATTGTTTAATTACAACAAGAAGCTGGAACAAGTTTCCAACAACATAATTTCTTTATGGTAGCTACGTTTGCTTTAGAAGATATAAGAAAAGCTTTGCAAAAACATATTCTCATTGTCTTCATACAGCTTTAAAGCTCAAATCAAACTGAAGACATCTCAAAATTGCTCTCAACTGCAACCAGTTTTTCATAAGAAAAGCTGGGATCTCCAAGAGCAACACTCACAGCAAAGCTTAAAACTAGTGCATGCTAGTGAAATCTTACATTAAAAAGTCATTCTCTTTAAAAAAATTTTACTACAATATATGGTGGAATATCAAGCAAAGCCACTGTTTAAAAGCATATTTTCTGGTCTACCAATCTTTCGTTGAGTTTTCTCAACTGAAAAGTCAACAAATTGTAAAATTCACAAAGTTTACAAACTTTGCAAAGTTACAAAAGTTTTAATGGTAATGACTAAATTAATACTGGTTAATATACACTGTTTGCATAATATTATAGCTATAATTTAAGTCTTCATTTAAGTCACTGGTTTCAATGAAAGGCCTTTATCTGCGCAGCATAAACTATTATCTGGCTTCCAGGTCCAAATGACACAAGACTCAGGAATTTTCTTTTTAAGTTCCTTTAAAAAACTCTAAGAAAATGCCAACTGTTCTGATTAGTATGCTACCACTTAGTTAGCAAAATACATTTCTTAAAAAAAAAAAAACAAACAAAAAACAAACCAAAACAAAACAAAAAAAACCCTCAAAGCATCTTACAAGCTACCTTCACTTTTTTTGTTTAGCAAAAGGGAGGCTGAGGTACAAAGAGCTTGTCCCAGGATCTTTGTACATCCAATCTCTCTGCCACAGGGCCTCCTCCCCTCCTCCATTTAATTATCATTTGACTTCAATGTGTCACTTGCAGAATCACTAAGTGTATTCTCCTGCACAATGCATAGAATGAAGTCAGCAGATGCAATATAAGTCTCCTTTGTTATAGCATTAACCTAGCGTAACAAGACCTGACATACAAAGTCCCATCCTGCAAAATAAGTATTTCTTTCAGCCTTCTGTAAAAAAGCCTGATACTCAGTTTATATGTTGTTCTTAGAATAATGAATTACATCTACAGCCAAAAGTAGACCATACATTTTACCAAAGCATTATGTAAACGTTTGCACTTGCTGATGAGGGGGGCAGGGGGAGGCAACCCACAAAACTGATGGTTGCCCTTAAGGAATTAATACTCCAGACTTCCTATCTCTCAATTTTCTCACTATATTCCAGCTCTGCTCCCCAACCTGCTGTTGATCATATGAAGTCCCACTAATCTCGATAACGCTCAAAGTAAACTCGGGAATTTGCCCACAGCCAAGCAAACTGCAGGTCTCTAGAAATGGGTCTATATCAGAATATAAACTGTTAGAGGAACTGCAGTATGAAATGTGTTTTTAATTAAAAAAATATTAATAGCAGTGCAAAGTGTTGTACTACACTCGCTCCTTGTCAGATGAGGTAGTTTTTGATTTGTGAGCCAAATAAAAAAATGAAACTGACTAGATATCTAATGTGTTGTTAGAGAGGCATATACTGTAAAATTAGTTGCTTCTCCTGTCTATTTTAACTGTTCTTAGTAATAACATATAATAAGTTGTAAAAATTATTTGTTAAGTTTTTTTTAATTTTTGAGATACTTCTAAAACAGTTTGTTAGAAGGCCAACTAGCCATTTTGAAAGTTGTGATATGGTGGGAGAATGAATTGAAGTGAACATCTTAGTTTTGCTTACATACCTTAAGTATTGGATCCAAAACAAATCAGTAAGAATGAAAATCAGACATGAGAGTGGACAACAGCAACATACCTTTGTTTACAAGTTGCTGAAGTTCTATGGTAAATACAAATTCTGTTTTATCAGCAAAAGCTTCAAAATTATTTTGAATTAACATATGCTTTTGTCCAGTCTGATGAGGAAAATGCATCATAGACAGACTTGCTTTTACATCTGTAACAAAACATACCTGTCCCAGTCAAAAGTCCAGCACTCTTCTTTCGTGCATAAGCGCGTAAGTGGTTGGACAGGCTAACAGCACTTGTAAACGTCGTATTGCAATGCACACACGTTCTAAGCTTCACAGGCATACCTATCATTCAAAAGAAAACTATAATCCAGTTCTCTCTTCAAAAAATGAAATTCTCAAAGCGTTGTAAAAAGTTTTCTGTAATAAAGATGGTTTAAAATATATTCACTGCATTGATGCAATTGTTTAGTATATTAGAAGGATCCAAGTTAACCATCATTAGTTTTTCATGTAGTGCTTTAAGCCAAACCATGTTATTTGGAAAGAAGAGAAAGAGGGCAACCTGGACCCTTAGGCTACTCTTGATTTAATACCTACTATCAAGTTCCTACAAATGTCCATGTTATGCAGATCTAATCCCAAAATACAATCTTGCGATTTGAATAGCACGATTCTGTTGAGAAATTTCAAAGCTTGCAACTTTCCCAGTAAAGAGAATTTAAAAAGTCTAGTTGACAAAGTGGTAATTAAAGTGTTTTACCCATAAGACTAAAAAGCTCAAAACTAAATTAGGCTGCTGTTGAAGGCTTGGAGAAAAAGGTGGTAAAACACGCCACTGAACAGCTGTTAGACAAAACATTTTGTTCAGTGCAATTTCTGTTCATTACTTTAGATGCGCAATCAATAATGAAAGTTAATGATTTGAAGTTTTTTGCTAAAATCTTTGTGCTAAATAAATGATCAACAAAGCAACATGGTATTTATCACAGGAAAACAGTGAAACATTACTGAACTCCTCATTTACCCGGCAAAGAAACCATTACAATTTCCCCCATGCTCAACTTTACCATAATGCTTTCCTTCACTTTACCAAAGATACAGTGTTTTGGTCAACTTATATTTCAAGGTCTCTACTAATTTTAAAAGGCATTAATTAAAAAAAAAAAAAAAAAAAAAAAAAAAAAAAAAAAAAAAAGCTAGAACTACTCAGCTGGAAAGCCTGTTTGCAGGAAAGAAAGAATTCTACTCTCCAGCAGCCCACAGAAGACATGCTGTTTTTCAGGCAAGTTATGGAAGAACACTTGGCTGGTAAAAAAAAAAAATTTTTAAACAGAATTAGAAATATTTGCCTTTTTGAGTAAAATTAAACTATTTCAACTTGACGTTAAAGATTTTCTTATTAACTCAACTGGCACAGTGCGTTAGTTGTCAAATTCTGTTACCTCAGCCACAAATAATTACAGGGCCCCATTCATAAGTGTTAGTATTATGCAAGCATGTTTATTTTTACCTGGTTGTTCAATACAACCAAACAGGTGCTACCTAATATTCATCAGTAAACATTAAACAGAAAGCAATACAGTGTCAGGTTTGGCAAGCTATTCCTTCAGCATTGTTTTTCAAATATTAATCCTGTCAGAGATACTCTTCCTTTATTAAGCAATCTCCTGTCTTAAAGGACAACCACAGACATCAAGAAGACATTCAATGTAATTCTGTTCCGCCTCTACTATCTCCTTTTAGAAAGCCACCTTTGTTAAGAAATGGATTGCCGCACTTTGCATAGTCCCCTAAAAGAACTTCTGAGCACATCAGATTTTCTGTTGTTGTTTGCTTTTATTTAAAAGAAGACAAGAGTATAGGTGAAAAAGTACTAGGCACTGCCAGTTTTCTAACCTGCACTGAGTAATAACAAGAAAAATCAACAGAACCAAAAAGTCATGGGTATAAAAATAAGATCCTGCTCAGTCTAAAGAATGCTGCAGCATTATAAGGTGGTGTCCAAGCAAGAAACATGTAAATGCAAGCTCTAGATATACACTAAAAAGGATGCTCTAAGAATTGCCCAAGACTAGAGAGAAGTAGGTTAAAAAYGTCACTCTAAAAACTGTTCTATTAATACAGAGTATCTAGAAAGCTAATTATGGAATTGTTTTGTTAGCACAATTCTCAGAGGAGGGGAAATATCTGTCCATATCAGTCAGGGGTTGAGTATTAGAACCCTGCTGGCAAGAACTGTATTAAAACAAAGCTTGAACTAGCACAGGTCTTCATTCAGGATGGACAGGCCCTAAAAGCAAGCATCAATTTCCTACAGCAGCCACAATTTTACAACAAACAAGAATTAATTTATGTTGAAAGAGTAAGTTTGTCTAAAATGTCAAAATYAGTCAATAGAAATCCATCATTTTGGAATATTATGCTTTTATAAGGGTGTCAGCAGTTCTGTCAATTTGAGCAAATGCTGCTTTGCACAAGCCTCAAAGATTTAAATGAAGCAGTTCCAAAACCAGTAGTCTTAAAGCCCAGAAACAGGGTCACAAACTCAAATGTCTGAGAACTGTTAGCCTACCAAATGCACGTGAACACTTCAACTTATTGTTATTGTAGGATGTGTTTTCTTCCTTACTGAGGCTCATTTTGTATCCACTTTGAATTGCATGCCCAACCATATGCAGAATAGGAACTACATTCCATGCAAAAGAACTCGGTGCTTCTGAATATTCACTTTAGGAAAAACACATAAGAAAGGTTTGCTGTGCTACCTCTTGCAGTCAGTGTCCTCTGAAAATGAAACATGAATTAAATGAACAGAACTCCAAGTAAAATACTACACTCATACACTTTCTATGAATGAAAGAATTCTTTGGAAATGTAGTTAAGACAGCTAGAAACATCATCTTACCTGACTGCATAGTCAAGTCCATTTTTTGCGGCTGATACATCAATGGACTGTCTTCATTTAATGGAAGAACACATTTCTGAACAAACCTCTTTCTTGCAGTTTGATTATGAATCTTTTGAGGGGAAATATCAGGATTCCTTTCTTCTCCTAACCTTTTATTTTTCAGGAGTTCTATCAGTGTAAGCGACTGATTTTTTTTTTCATCACGTAGTACTGCTTTTGCTTCATCACATTCATTTAGGAAACTCAGCCCTTCTTCCTCTGATGCAGACACAGATGTATCTTCAGTCTTTAGGCCATTATGGTATGCTTCAAGAGGTATAACATTCTGAGATAAAAAGTCATCATTTGATGCAAGTTTCTGAGCAACAAATGGTCTGGGAATAATGCGGCGACTGTTCAAAGCCTTTAGGATTTTCTCATACTTCTCTTCGTTTTGCATCATCTCATTCAGAACACAGATCGGAGACTTGTGTGCGTCCCACTTGGTTTTGCCAAGCCTCTTCAGGTGTCCTCGCACATGATTAGACAATCCAATTTTAGTATCGAACCAGCCTCCGCAGAGCTGACAAGTATGCTCAGAGGAAGTTTCAGATTTCTCAATTGCTACAAAGAAAATAATCTTTTTCAAGTATTTTGACACTTAATTACACACAGTTTAGCATTAGAATAGCAAAACACAAGGATGAGAGGCTTTACAAGAGGATAAAAGCAAGTCTTGTTTAATGCTCAGTAAATCCCTTTGTCCCCTTCACTGCATACCCAAATTTAAAAAAAACTTACCTTTTCTAACACGTTTAACAGGAGTTCCTGTTCCAGTTCTTTTAAAATGTTGCATTTTGTCACTTGTTGCTATCTGTTCTGGTGAAACAACATGACGGGCTTCATAGCTTAATCCAGCTCTGTGAAGATGTCCTCGGACATGATTGGACAAGCCAACACCTGTTTCAAATGTTGCTGGACAGTATGGGCAGGACTTCTTTTCAAGCGACAAATCAGTCCAATGGAAAACTGAATTATGCTTTGGCAATGCTGATCCTACATTTTCTAAATTCTGAGGATCGTGCAAATCATGCAGGAAGTTACTACCCTCAGCATCTTCATAATACTCAAAATAAAAGCCATCATTCTGCTCATAACTAAGTGAAGATTGATCACCAGCTTCATGATCTTCCATTTTACCTTTGAATATGGGGAATAGGTTTACATGCTCCTGATTAATATCACTGTAAGATTCATCCTCCACAGACTGTGTAGTGTAATCACATAGTTCAACATTATCCCATGAACTTTCATCCTCCGTTTCATAGCTGTCTTTTTTTTCAGCAGAGTTAAGTTTCTGTAAAACAACAACAGTCATTTTATGCAGAAAATCTGGATAGCAATCCAAATCATCTCCTGTAACAGAGCCTTCCCTCTTGGATTCTTTAACCACTCTTTTTACAGCTACATGCCTATGATCTTTATAGCCTTCTGCCCTTTTGCAATCAAGATTATTTGAATCCATGACAAAACAATTATTCTGGGGACTACTTGATGAAGAAAACAAATGTAAAGAATTGACAGAGCTGGACTCTTCCTTTTTTAAATGTAAAGGATAAGAGTCACTAGATTTTTTAATCATCCTGTAGTTTTCATATTTGTTTCTATACAAATAATTACTGCTTGTTTTGAAACTAGCTTTCTGCTTTGCTGCTTGATGAAAATATTTAGGTTTCTGGTCAATGCTATTTCTAATCAAAAAGGTCTTGTTTGTAGAATTTAGATTGCACACACTTACAGATGACTGCGAAACGCTTTTCCGAGCCTTCTGTATCCTGTAGGGTCTCTTGTGAAGTTTTGTGAAGTTACCGGACTGTGAAGTAGAGCCAAATGATCTTTTTACATCCTGTTTTAAAACAGAGTTCTTTGGAAAAGTAGATTGCTTGATCAACTGTTTTGTCCTGCTACCAAAATCTAAAGATTCTTCAATTATGTTGCCTTTTCTTTTTTCTAATCTAAGATGGCTACCAAAGGGATCAATGCATGATGCTGGATGCAAATATTCCATGTGTTTTTTTAAAATGCTTCTAGCTGATGTAGTAAACGGACACATCTTACACATGTATGTTGATGACTTTTTTGAGGATCCTAAATACGGATCTTTCATGGATGCCTTTTTCTGTGTTTTCCTCTGGGATATGTCACTACCGATAATTGAACATTTGACTACTGCTCCATGAGCAATCCCTCGATGGCATTCCAGTTCATTTTCCGTCACAGCCATGAAATTGCATTCCTCACAGCAATAATATCTTTTATCTTTTTCATGGGTCTTTGCATGCTGCACAAATGTTTTGGGACAATTGGTACCAAATACACACTGTGGGCACTGTAACCGTGCACTCCTACCCTCATCCTGAAGTTCTTTCAACTCACGGATTTCTTCCATCAGTTTCTGCCTTCTTTCCTGGTGAATTATCATATGTTTAAGAAGTGAATTACGATCTCGAAATGTCCGTCCACATTCCCTACACGCATAGGGCCTGGGGACATTGAGATGCCGGAAATGACTATTCCCATCTAAATGGTACATCATATGCCTATGCAGATGTTTCTTCTCCCTAAAATTCACATTGCACTTTGTACAGGGATAAAACGATGGTTCATCAGTACTGAAAGTAGATGGTGATTCAGAATCATTCTGTTCACATTTATTTTTTAAAGTATTGGAAAGAAAAGTGCTAGTGTGAACAGGAGAAGTATCTTCTGCACAGTTACTAGCAGGACTATAAATCAGCTGTTGGATAGCATCAACAGCTTCCAACTCTTCATCTGTGGATTCAGGCTTTACTTTACTCAATGAATATCTTTGTGGTTCTACTATTTGTAGCTCCTCATTCTGCTCTAAGAAGTCAACATTTAGTAATTTTGATTTACTGGGAATATAACTGGTATCACTAAAACAGTCTTCAGTATAGCGTGTTATTTTGCTAACATCCATTTTTCTTTTTCTCTTTTTTTCTAGACCTACTTTACAGTGAACGGGAGACTTCTCTATTGTTTCTTCATTTGTCATAAGAAACTGTATAAATTCTTTTTGAGGATCCCAGCTGGGATCACATCCTGATCTGAAACCACTTGTACCTGAGGAAATGCCTGTTAATGTGTCAACACAATCATCTTTGACTAGTAAATTTTTATCATCCTCACAAACTTCTACTTCACCTGCTAAAGTGCTGTCTACACTATTTCCTACTGATTTCGGTGAATCACAACCAATTGAAGCAGAGGTAGGTAGATTTTTAATGGAATGAGTCAGGTTCTTAGCATGTGCTACATCAGGTAACAAAAATAAAACTTGGTGCTGACTTGATGTCTGTGTTGTACTCTTTGCAGGCAGTTGAAGATCATGAACCACTGTCAAAGTTGAGCAGGAATCTGTATGATGACCTACAGACTGTCCAGTGGTTAATGAAACACTGCCTTTATTCATAATGGAAGTCTTGGTTGAGGTGGAGTGTGAAACTGGTCCATTAACAGCAGTTCCTCTAGGCAAGATAAAGTTTTCACTAGAAACAGTAGGAGCACCAGTGTGAATAAATAAAGAAGTCTGGCCTCCACTTAAGGCTTTTTCAGATCTGTCCCTTGATAGCTCCTCAGACAGAGTCAATGTATTGTTCTTCTGAAATGACGTGTCACTCTCTTGTGGTTTAGGAATGCCACTGTCTTCCTCAGATATGAAATTATCATCACATAGGATTTCTTCTTTAGCACCAGTGACTTCAGGATTTATTTCCAAATCATCCATATTGCTGGTCTGTCCATTAAATACATTTATACTGAAAACAAACAAACAAACAAACAAACAAGAAATGAATCAGGCACTCACAGAAATAAATAATAATGGCAATTTTAATTTACAGTTTTCTCCAGGACCACCCTTTTTCATACTGTAAGCTAAAAAGATATAAAAATATAAAAAAAAGAAAAAAAAAAGATATAAAAAAAGATATAAAAATATTCAAGACATTTTTAAATTAATCAATAAAACAATAAAAATTGTATCAGTTTATGGGCTACATTAATAACCATACAGCAAACTACTGACTGTCTAGTGTCCTAGTTTAAAATGTCCAAACACCTACAKGCAAGCAAAATGAGGAAAACACTATTGACAAAAATTGTGCAAATACATTGGGTGTACCTAAACATGAACACAGTTTATCTTCAGTATTCTTCTGGACGCAAAACAAGTTATGAGTAAAGGCTTTGCAGACATCATTTCAGTGAACTTTTTAAGCATACTTGCCTTTAGCATCTATGAAGCTAAAATAATCTTCACATATCTGAAAGTATCACTTTGTTCAAGGTACTGGTATACCACTGACCTGATATTACACAGAAGTTTACAAAAGTGTTTGTTTTGATATTAATACAGAAAACACAAAACTAATCCGATTTCTAACATATGATTATCGATTGAAACATAGCAAAGGATCATAAAGCTCACTGAAGAAAATAAATAGTATCTTTCCATTCCCGTTTTACAAAAGAACTCTCCTTTAAAATCAGATCCTGTTTATGCTTTATGGTCATGTTAAAAGGTAAGGAGGTAAAATAGCATTATCTCAAAGGTGGAAAAATTAAGCAACTGGAAAAGAAATGTTAATTAGGATTTATGTACCTTATCAAATCACCATGTTGAATCCAGAGCATGACAACAGTAGGGTCTACTAGTATAGAGAGCTACTACATACTAATTCCCTCCGGGATACTTTGTGTGCCTAAGTATGTTTTTCTACAAGTGATTTTCATTTGCATGCAAAATAATCTACCTGACACTTAGCACAAGGGGCTTGCCTACACATGGAAATCAGTGTGCAGTAAACTAGAGTGTGAATTTAAGGCTATTCAGCATTTACCACTTGTGTGGACCTTAAGAACAGGGTAGGAATAAGCCATTAAAACATCCACCCAGGAGCTGGAAGCATCTATCAATATGTGGGGGTTGGGGTGATGGGGGAACACCACAAACCATACCACCACATATTTTATCCTTAAGGAGTACTCACTTAACATCTTTTGGGAAATCTGGCTCCTGTCATCACATATTCAGCTTCAGTTACTAATTAACATTTTGAATAAAAAGTTCTGTTAAAAGGAGTCATTACCTAGAATCCTTCAATTAAGATGTTATAACTCACAACAAATGTCCAGGGCTCCTCGCAATGGTCCTTCATCGAAACCAAAGACGACCACGTCTGACGACCTTTTTTTCCTAAGGAGAGGAAAAACAACCTGCTTAAAGGGCACCACCGTCATCTTTATACATCACAGACTAAAATGTTCAGAATTGCTATTAGTTTTCCAGTTATTATGATTCAGACTTATGTGTGCAATCCAAGTCTACCTATGGCCTCATGGAAATTCAGTCATATTGTGCTTGCTTCAGATCAGAAAAGAACGAAACAAGTATTAATTTGTTAAAAAAAAAAGCCTTCAATGTAATATGACTTTCTCATTATTTTAAAGGCAAAATAACTATATTTTAAGTCCAAATATAATGAAAAAAAACTTCTCAATGCAAGAAGTTTAAACAAAAAGTTCCCTTTGCTACACAGTTACCGAATCACCCAATATAGAAACACTACAGCAACACACATCAGTTCAGTAAGAAATGCTTAAAATACATAAAACACAATTATTATTTATTAACACGCCCTTTTGCAAGCATGCTATTGGACAAAACAATTATATTTTTTGTTGTCTCATTTCTTAAATTTCTGAATTTCTTTGCTGCTTTAACATGGTTCAGTTTCTGCCATAATAAAAAAAACAGACTCCCAATAAGATCGCGTTCAATGCTATCACCCTAAAATGGTGATAATGCACCACCCAGCAGGAGTATTTACATCACATAGACAAGTTAGAAAGGGGCAGCACAAACATGCACTAAAAATCAGTAATGCAAAAGTCAGTTAAAGGAAGTGACAGCTCCAAGCATGCACCCCTGCACCTGCAACAATTTTATCACTGAATAGTATAAACTTCATATAAACTAGGCAGAGTTCAAAAACGTACACAAAAAGTTTAGAAGAAATTTAATAAGTTAGTTATGCCAGAAAATTTGTATTCTCCTCATTTTATTATCCTAGAGGTAGATAAATGTATGCTCAGTCAATTTGAGAGCCTATATTAGCTTTTCTCAACAGGAAACAACATTGCTAACGAAGTGGTAAATTCAGTGTTAATGAGTGGCTTCACTGTTACCACCTCGGAGGTAAAACCTTCCCTGTTCCAAGTTCCACCCATCTGTTCTGGTGTTAGGGGTTCAGAGAGAGAACAGACGCTTCCCATTTAAGGCAACTTCATTGGTACCCCCTGAACAGCAGGGTGGCAAACCGAGAATATGGTGCCTGCGTGGAGCCTGCAAGCCTCATTATCAGAATGACTCCCCCAAACTTCTCACAAGTTTACATCATGAAGACAAAACCATGATGCTCTGCAAACAAAACTATACATGAAGACTCTAAATATTA
>NW_020447641.1:3097793-3130058 GCF_003343035.1 Apteryx rowi | reverse complement strand
AAAAAAAAAAAAAAAAAAAAAGGCAAGGGCACCATACAACCACCTATAAACCAAGATTCCCTTCAAAGCTAAACAATAGCTAAAACTTACATTGTGCAATTTTTAATAGACTCCTTCCCATATTGTGTATTTATAGAGATCATGAACTATTCCATATGGAACAGATTAGAAGACTTCTATGCTAATAGAGCTGTCCCTATATAATTCAGTCTTTGGATCAAGCCCGAAAGCTTACTCTATCAGTAATATCACTGTAACATTTTAATCATTTTCTGCCAATTATCACATTTTTTCCAGCTATCAGGGTGGTGCAATTCCCTATTTTATGTATAGGGCAACAAAAATTATGTTAACAGATTTAAGACAGTGCTATTAAAGCAAGCATATATCTTTTTAAATTACAGGAATTTAGAGACTTGTGATAACAGAGCCCAAATTCAATACTTCATTTACAGTAAAATTATCTCCTTCAACGTGTAGATACATATGCAATAACAAAAATACATGTAACTAGATAAATGCAATGAAAATTACACACTGCCATTGTTTTTGAGGAAAATGTTACTGTTTAACCTGTACCATTCGGGAAGCACAACATTCAAACTGAAACACTACCTAACCCTGAGCACTCTGGGGAGAGGGGAGGAAAAACAAAAAGAAAAACCCCAACCACTGTAGCAACTAAGATTCAACCAAGACTATACAATATTCTTACCATATTTTCATCACTCACTTTTAAAAGCATCAGTCTCTCCACCACATCAGAAATACACACAGTACTAATTCTGTCAGAATATATAGTAATTAACCCATATTTACTGTACTTGAAAAGCTAAACATTCTAGAGATTAAGCTTTTAATTTCATGTTGCAAATAATGCTTAATAGATCCCCTGCCAAAGCAAGCACTATGCAGTTGGGCTAAATTTTTATTTAAGCACAGAACAACTGCTGACTAAAACCTTCAATGACACACTGTTTGCAGGTGCTATTGCAATGTATTGAGGAGATACTGTATAAATACGGAATGACAATGCTTCAAAAGCCTATACAAGCACATACAAGTAGAAAACAATCAAAGATTTAGCTAGGCCACGTTCCACTCCACCTCAATTTAATTATGGAATACTTGTAAATTTACATGTTAAGTTCTTATACAGTTTTTGATCTATTTATTTCTTCATAAAACATCAGTTTTAGAAAATCATAATGAGTTCTGTAGATAAGGCTGCCTGTGGCCAGATACTGTAAGCATTAAAAAAAGTGTAAGGTCAGATCTGTCTTCAGGCTGACAGATATCATTTAAATGCCTTAAGCTAATCTTATTGTCTCAAAAATCTCAAACATCAGTATTTTTGCAAACTATCAGCACTTGCTATAACACCCATACTACACTACATCTTGAGGTTACTACAGAAGAAATGAGGTGATAATTGCATATTAACATAATTATTCGGTAATCCCTCTGAGCAAGCTTCCTAGGTCACTCAGTAATTCAGATTAGCCACAACCTTCCTGTCATCAGATCTATGCTGTCCACTTTCTGTTCATTAATAATTCTTTTTGATAGGAAATGTACTTAATTCCATTCTTCTATGTACATTATTAATTATATTTATTACAAGTAGGTTTACAACATTTCCAAGTTCTCTTTTCATGATGACAACCTTCGCTATGTAATAGGGTCACACACCAAATTAAGAGTAATGCCTTCATACAATGCTAGTTCATTAAAACCATGCTCTAGAGCTAAATGTAGTTTGCTGTTGCATCCTGGCAGTTGCAGTTAGAATTTCTCAGGTGTTTTTTTTTTTTTTTTTTTTGGGGGGGGGGGCACACTTTATTTTACAAGGGTTTTAGGATCTGAAAGCTCACTAGAGCTGAAAAATTAAGATGGAGCAATTTGGATGAGTTTGTGAAAAGCATGAAGTGCTTTTCTGTGGTTAAATACTAAGTTTCTCATTAAATCTATAAATACAACCCAATGAGCTGAAAGCATACACAGTGACTATTAAGTAGCACAAAAACTTAGAAGTCATTTTCTAAATGGATTGAATTTACAGCCTAGTTACCAAAAGTGAAGAAATATAAATTATTTCAACAGTGCTGTAACGAAAAACACCCCAAAACTCAAAAAACCCACTTGTCCTGTGCTAAGTAACTCCTCATTAAGTCAAGTTCTTTAAGCAGACATAGGAATAGCCAGGACACTCAAGAGATGATTCAAACATTCAAGGGATACGAATGGTGTTCCAGGTTCCCCCAGCTTTCACTTAGATTTGTTATTTCAAGACTTTATTATGTAAATATAGAAAACTAGTAAAATCCATCATTTTATCCACAAGTGTTCCTGCAATAAAGCTGAGATGCATGAGATGATGGAATCAAAGTCACAGATTTTTAAGCAACAAACAGCAGACCAGAGAAAGCTTAAATTTGTCATGGCACAGGACTAAAGCAGAGGCTCCTTCCATTTCTGCCACAATATACAGGCTATTCCTTTATTAACTTAATTATGACAAATTTGGTGAAAAATTTAAGAACCTTTGGAAAAATGAATGACCATATGGAAAAAGAGGGACTAGCACAAGTTTTCCAGGAGTCAACTGAGGGAGAGGAGGAGACTGACAGTGACTGCCTCCTAAAGTACCAAGTATATTAGCATAAACCAGCCACATTTTCAGAAAAATCATGTTAGATATTTGGATGATGTTTGTGTTTCTTCCACACAGTAATGCATAGCAAACTTCATACCTACTGAGTTTTGGGTGTTATCTAGCAATACAAATACCCAAAAATCAATAAATTATGACACTTTTTTGATCATTAGAAAGATATGTGTTACAGGATTTGTTCTTTATTTCTTCTTAAAAGCTATCCTGATCCATTCTTCAGTTGGAAACAGAACTACAAAGCCCTACAACCGAAGGACAAGTCCTTGACTCACTCTGCCCTCCTCCAGTTTTCTATCTGTGTTTGCAAATTAAATGTTTTAAAATACATTCCCTTCTACATTACAAAATTGTTTGCATCTATGTTGACTGCCTTACTTTAAAACCTGCAAACTTTTGTAGTGAACAGAGCTGCTTAATACGTATACCACAATACTAAGAACATTGCCCTCCCACACTTACTTTACATACAAGCATGCGGTTATTAATATAGCTATAGGCTGAAGAATTGTATTGAAAAGCAAATATACCCGAAATTCTGATATGTCACTGTTAACATGAAAACCCAAACACTGGAGAACCCTCACAGCTAATCATACTCCCACATCAGAATTGCTTTTTAAAGCAGTGGAAAAAAAAAAACACACTGACACAACATGAAGAAGTTGCATTATTAAGCAAAAAAAATACAAAGTTACTACTGCCCATAGTAACAGAACAAACACCTTTTTGGATTCTTACCAAATCCTTAAAAAGAGTGTAACAAGAAAATAATTAAAACAAAATGGAAAAGATTTCTCCCAATTGTCAGATTTCTGTGGGGGAAGCTCACCAAGGCCAAGTACAACAGCAAGCACACAGCCTTTTCTCCAGGAGCTTGCAGAGGATCAACACAATTGGAAAAGAGACAGAACTACCACTGCTCAGGAATGGGAAAACTCTCCAGTCCAGCTTCCATCAGCTGGACAGCTTTATTGCAAAAGGAAGGTGCTCTGCACAGACCATGACTTAAACCCCAACTGCTGCTATTTGTGCAATCCTCCCTGACCAGAGACACAAGTATTAATTCTAATTCCTGCTAAAACACTACAAGCCTTGATAGCGTAAGTACCATTTACGTCTCTTATTGCCTGCCAGAGCATATATAGGTCACTTAACGCTGATCTCAAACACACTTCTCTGGATCCGTGTTTTAAGTAAAAACTCAATTTAGAGCAAATATGACTAAAAAGAACCAAGCCAGCTAACTATTCCTTATCTGATCATACGACACTTCAGATTTCTAAGCTATTTCTGACTAACTCTACAACACACATCCAACCTCAGTGAAAAGTCTGAGAGAAATTTCAAACAAAAATATTTTTTCAAGACATCACTTGAAAAATTGAAATATAAGACTTTTCCTATATTTTGAAAAAGAAAAAAAGCATTTGTAATGCAGAATAGAGGAAAAAGAAAACTAGTGTTCTACAAGAAATTTGCTAGTTCCTAGGATTCAGAATTCTCTAAACAACAAAAAGACATTAAGTCAGTAAATGCTTTAAAAATTAGAGTGCAAGCCAAATTGCAAGCAGGTTCTCCATGATGACACTTACTGTCTCAAGTTCAGATCTTTCAGGAAAAGTAGGATGGTATTCTACTAATCCATCAGCCTACAAAAGAAGCCAATCTTTTCAGTAAGATTGYACTTGGAAACGTCAAGCCCCAAGCATAGTATTTTTCAGAAAGTTTATTTACCTGAAAATTTGATTCTAATGAAACAGCTTCTTCAAAAGTTATGTATCAGTTAGTAACAGAAAAATGTTTCCTTTAAAAAAAAAAGTCAAAATTTTAGCACTTGATTTCTTGTCTGCAATATTTAAGAGCAGTATTTTAACATCTCATATCTTAAAGAAAAGATTTCACAACTGTAAGACAGTACGACTGTCTTACAATTGAAAAATCCTAGAACACCATTACTGCCACCAACCATTCTTAATCTTATTTCTCTAATATTGATTTGCTTGGGAAAATAAATCAATTTGTCACTTACAATAGGGTGCATCATGTTAAAATTCAATACAGAAGCCAATAAAATAAATGACAATTTAAGCGCCAAAAGAATCAGATATATGATTTTAAATTTTCTGTCTAGTTGTAAGCACTAATGTGGCATGTTAAGAGGGTTACATTGCCCAAGATTATTTTTTAAGTGAATTAGTTATTTCTAAAAGATGCCTAGCCAATACAAAAACAAGATTTTGAATCTAGCAGCCTCAGAACAGTTACAGCTTGAGCGGAAACTCAAGGCTTCCACAACTCCCCACCATATTCCATACCTCTGTCTATAAAGGATAATCGACTACTTCAGTCTCTACATTTATGCAGATGTCTGTCTAGTTTGCACTTTCAGTAGTACGATCAAGTTTGAAATGGCAGGCCAATAATTTTTACTAAGGATGAGAAGAACTACAATCAAATTATTAAATTTTCCAAGATGCACATGTACATGGCAATCAATAACAACATTCCAATAAGATGGATAAAGGTTAGAAAAACACAGTTCATACTGCTGTGTTTAAACAATATTTGAGAGCAGTTTAAACAAAGTTTTCTGTTTATTTACACATAAGCAGAGAAAGAACCAGTGCTCCCAGACTAGATTTTATCATAATTACCTCAATTAGTTTCTCGATTTTTAAAAAGACCCAATGACACAAACTTTAAAGAAGCCTATTTTTGAATTGATAACATTGTCAACGTTGGGCTACAAGCAGTAGCCACTTCAGATGAAATACAGGAAAAAATGCTTCTGATCTAAAGCCCTAAAAAAAGGCAAAGAAATTACTTTTTGACAAAAGGTACAAGTAACTTCAATTTGCTTCTACCAGATCCCAAGCAAAACTGTGTTTTATGATTCTAAAACGTTAAGAACAATTCATTCTTTTTACACTAAACATTACATTAGAAGAGGCATATAACTTATAACTGAACTGAAATATACCTTCTACAATGTTATTCTTTCTCTTGGAAAGTACTGCATCTCTTAATCCATCTGATAGCAACTACTTGGAAATAAATGTGCATCTCTTTCCCTTTTATTTTTCTGCCCCCCCAACAATTTAAAGTTGAAGTTGATAAATCTTGCTACACCTTTGTTGCTAGAAGTGCTTAGTATCAGACCTCTTCCTCAATTACTTAAAGTGATTACAAAATTTCTAACACTTGCTTAAGAAACTTAAGTACATAGATGTCTTTACGTCTTATTTATAAGGAATATTTGCCAGAAGGTTAAAGACTCTCTCGACTTAATGCGCTGTGATACTAATGCATAATATTTCTCTAGAAGCCCAAACTCTTACATGCATTGATAAATTCTTTTCCTTCCTATCAATCTCACATACTTGCATATTTTTCCTCTGAAAAAACTAAACCCTTGATAGAACACTCTTCATTTTTTTTCTCATCACCATTACCTGCCTTTTTTAGTCAAATGTATTCTGATGCCTAATGTAAGGTACCAACAATTGTTTTACCCAGACACAATACGATGAATATTTCATTTTATTAATTAGTAGCAATGTTCCTCATGCTCAGGTTTTATTCACTTCACTTTTTCTTTCATTTCAAAGCATCAGCAATATAGGTACAAGAGTATTTTATCAAAAAAGTTTCCAGCTACTATTTCTGATTCATCATTTTGACAATTCAAGAAACTTTCAATGAAAGTTTAGGTATACAGCAAAATGACATTTTCTCTAACCCAAGTTAAGCATAATGTAATCATAGCAACATGACAATTCGCTGCTCCTCTTCCTCTGTACCTCTCCTTTGGTGTTCCTGCTTTCCAGGGTTCTCTCACAAAAGATTACTGTTATTACTCCCAAATACATCAATATGTGTTTCCCAAGCTTCATCTCATTTTCTACTAATGTTTCTAAAATTCAGGACTTTCCACAACCAATACATTTACCTATTAGCAGGATGAGCCCATCTTCTAGGTTAGGATAATTTGCCTGGATGCTTTCTTGATATTTCACACCTCAAAAGGGCATAAGGATGCTGGATACTTAGTGTCTACTTTTGAGACAATATAAGAAAATATTTCCTCCTCACAGAACTCATCCCCTGTCAGTAATGCTCCATTATAACTAATCACAGCGAGGGAGAAATTTTGCAAAGAAAGCATGTTTAGGAAAGTACCAGCATCTTTGCAGGCTCGTGTGTGTGTGTGTGTGTGTGTGTGTGTGTGTGTGTGTGTGTACACGCATGGAGGCGTGTGTGTGGGGGGAGGTGGGAGGGATGGAGGTAGGAATGCTAAAATGAAAGGCCTGCTGCCACTGTGGAATATTTTGGCTGGCAGAAAAGAGAAAGTAGTCTCAACATGGAGCCATACCCTGTCAACTTATTGTGCTATACATTGGAGTTACACTTTTCTCTGCAGCAAAGCCAATTTAAATGACTCCTGCCTTCCTCTGCGCCTTCACATTCCTTCCTTCAGTTTATCAACAACAACTTCATTATCTTGTTTAGAAGGCTGCGACCAGACACTGCTGCATCAGCACAACCGAGAGGCAACAAACTAAGAGTAAGGCACAAACTTTTACTAGCTTTGTTGATGGAAAAACTGAATGTGGAATCTTTCTAAAATGTTATTTTAATATATAAGAAAATTTGAAAAAGCAGGGAAAATTTCAGAGGCAAAAAAAGCAGTTCTGTCAGTCTTCTGTTTGCCTGCAAGAGACAACACTACAAAGAGGAGCACTATCATGAAGCAAATTTCATGTTCTAAAATTCCACTGAAGTGCACTATTCAATGGAAATACAATGCCAGAAGTAAATGCTATGATAATTCAAACTGGAGAACAGTAAATACATCTTCCGTGAATACTATTAATACAAGGAATTATCTTAAATTACTTATTGGACATGATAGCTAGATTTTCCATTGACATACACAAGTGTAACTCTCTCCAGTAGTTCAGATAAAAAGTATTTTTCATTTCTAAAATACATCAGTAACTTTCAAAAAAATCTTAGAACAAAGCTACTCCCCCTTAACCTACAGTTTTAAAGGATTAAAGCCAGTTTATCGGCTCTGAAACGAGTCCTTTCGAAGCCAAGTACTGCCACCAAGTGGTGGTCAGCTTCTCTATGATTTTCCCCATCTGCAAAGGCCACAGAACTGAACACATCCCCCCTCCTCCAAATGAGGAGGGCAGACTCATGGGGTACTAAGACAAATATTTAAAATTAGTCAATCCAAGCAAAACTGCCGAGCTTTCATATGCAAATCTGAACTGCCTTTCAATTTAAAAGTGATTTTTCCTACAATAAAGTCTTTTGGTTCACAAACATCTATTGTGATCAGTGAGTAAAGAAAGAACACTTTCTTCCAACAGGTGCCTGGTACGTATACCGGAGCAAACCAATTCTAATGATTAGTTATCTTCCCTGACTGCTATGCAAGTTCACCAACTATTGCAACTATAGGATCACTCAAGTCATATTCTCACAGTAACCACAAACTCCAGAGAAAGCCGAATTCAGTAACTGGAACAAAAACCTTTAAAGTTACAAACATCCAGCTTTTTATTTGAATAGTATGCAGGTTGTTCACGTTTACACTATGTTAGTATGTAAACATCACAACCAGACTGGGAAGGATTTCCAGAAATCAGGTTCATCTGACTGTTTTGACAAGAGTATTTTTCAAATACATCCAACTATACTGTTCCTTATCTGCCCGAGTTAGCCCTGAAGTGTCAGTACCAAAGATCATAGAGGAAGGGAACCTGCATGACAACAACATGATGCAACATAATGGATTTACAGTACAATTTTCTTGAAGACATTAAAAACAGTCCAACTCAATTTTATTGAAATGTATCTTGGAACAAGATATATCTTTCAACTTTAGGAAAATTTTGACCTTAATTAAAAAAAAGTTATTCTTCTCTCCAGCATGACCTGAAATGCATCAAGTAATTGTTGATGGTTTTTGCTTTTTTGACTGATATCCACTTCCTAAACACATTTTAATAGTACAGTATAATGAATTTTAAGATTGCACCTCCTACTGGTGTAAAGACTTCTTAACCCTTAAAGCATGCTATCCTTCTCAATTACAAATGTTTTTGGATAAAGACTCCCTGAAATGAACACTCTGTTTTTACTCATTTACTTCAGAGCCTTATCATAGTGAATTATATTTAGTGATGTTCACTGCTCCTCATCAGCAGACTGGCTCTCACCATCCTTTATTACAGATACACACTTTCTACGATCAAGGGTTAAAAAGCTTGTAAATAACAGTGCTAGGAAAAGCTAAAAAACATCTTGTACCCTTTTAGTTTAAGAACAAAAAAATTCTGTCAAATTGGAGAAAGTTATCTTTTCAAGTATAAATCCTTACTGATGAACATAAAAACTGTATTTCGTAAAAGACCTGTAGCTTTACAACTCTATACATGACCAGATGTACAGACAAAACTCATATTCCAGATAAGATACAGTCACTCCCCTAATAATTGTTTTTTAAAAAAGCCACCCATGAATGATTTAACAACAGTAAAACTCAACTTTAAGTATGTTACCAGGATAATCAGAACAGTAAGATGAAAAYTGTATGAGATTCCTGTCCWAGCGACAAACACAATCAGACATGCCCACAGTTATCATTCTGTGCTGCTTCAACTTCTGTGGTCATATTATTAATTTGCTACATTTTCTATGTTTAGGTACAGCAATACTGAATACATGAAAGTTTCTGAAAGCAATTCTGTTTTTGCCTGATCTCTCAAATACTTGAAAATCTGACTTCACTCCATATACTGTTATAGGAAAATTGAGCACTACCTCCGTAACCTTTCCTGTTGCATATAAGAAAGTGTGACCTATTATACCACTAACACATTGAGATGAAGATTATTTTTCCTAACTTTCCCCATACATAAAAGATAGGTCCCTCCTACACAGCTCAGAAGATGCAGTACAGACGGCAAAAAAAAAAAGCACTTAAGAGTGAAGACTACAGATACCCCAATAAAGTCCATCACTGCTTGTAAGTAGTATCTTAAACATAYGTATTTTTAACTAGCAATAGATTTTTTGATTCCCTAATGTCAAGATATCACATAATTTTCATTAGAAACTAGGAAAGCAAGTGATTTGTAATTAGAAAAGCAAAAAAAAACCAAATTCACTACTCACATAAAGAATACTTGCATAAAAAGCACCCTTCCAGAGTCATTAGGAAGTACATTCTTGTTAAGAGTATAAGTAACATGTTTGAACAAATCATTAAACTGCAGTTTCAACTAGTGCTTAAGCGACATCAGCTTACACCAGAGGAGGAGTCCACACTGAGTTACAGACACCACAAAAGTTTACAAGATGCTACAGTCACTATGCTTGAGAGGAGACAGAAGTCTAGAGGCAGTTGGGAGATGCAGCTTGTTCAACAGATTCACTTTCAGTATATGAGTATGATAGCAAGCATTAAGTACGTAATCTAATATAGTGGAGAAACTGTATTGTAAAAAGCCTAATTACAGCTTACTTTTCTGCAACGCGTAGGAGTTTTAGCCATTTCAGGGATAACACACTATTTTAAACCCATTAAGTTAACCAGAAGTTAGTCATTATTATGCTAAATTTAACACCAAATACATTTCCAGTCATATTTCTCCTATATAACAGCTATTTCAATACTTGGCATACTGTTGAGTTTTACTCTACTCAAATCCATCACTCCAATTCACAGTTGGATATTATTTTATAAATCTCAGCTCTTTCAAGTCCTCAGTTTGAAGCTACATCTAAATGTAGAAGGCTCTTTCTGAAGTTCCACCTTGTTCATTTCTGTTTAGAAGGCTGCTGCAGGTCACTCTCCTAGACCTCTTGACATTATCACCATTTTCATGAAATTTTTCACCAACTCTCCAGCCAGTGTGTCATGAAAAGAGAAGGGCTTGTTTCCACTCTCAAGAATCATAAGAACGGGCACATTGTGTCATACCACAGACCTATCTAGCCCATGATCTTATTTCCAACAGTGGCTAAGCAGATGCCTAGGAGCAACAAAGAAAGAATACAGTGACATTATCTCAAAATACTCTCCCAGCTTCCAACAATTTGCAGCTTAAGAAATCCCTGTGCAAGAGGTGGAATCTATTAAATCATCCTCATGGATTTCTCTTCCACAAGCTTTGTGGAGCAATCCACAAAACTTTGTGGAAAAACTCTGAAAACTTCTATTGGCAAAAAATCTATTGTTTAACCACACATCAGGTGAAGAACATTGCCTTTTCTTCTTTTGAATCTCAATCTGCTAGTTTAATTTGACATCTCCTAATACTTTTATTTAAGGAGACAGTGAATAATCTGTCCTAATTACCATCTTCCATGTTGCTGTGATTTTATAAAGCTTTCGTATCTTTGTCTCAGTTATCAGCTTTTTATGCTGAGATGTCCCAGCCTACTTAGCAAGTTCCTTGTGCATCTTTCCATACCTCTAGTTATCCCTGCTGCCCTTCTCAAACCTTCTCCAGTTCTGCTGTGTCGTGTTGTTTTTGAGTCACAGGACTAGATCAGCACTCAAGAGGTAATACACACTTCAATGCAATGCAGCTATGGTATACAATAAATGTATATAGCCAGGTACCTGTTTTCTGTTTTGTTCTCTGTTTTTTTCCTGATAATGCATAATGCCTTCTAGTTGATTTATTGACTATTCAGCTGTCATTTTCACAGGACTGTGTCAGAACCTCAAGATCTTATCCAAGCAATAACAATACTGATTGAACATCATTACACTGTTTCCATGAACTCTTTTACACATTTTTCAGTTCTCTTGTTATGTATGCAAGAATACAGGTTTCCTCCTCAGAGACCATGGGTTTTTTTTAATCTTATACATAGCCAACGACCATTAAGATGAAAGGACTCTGGAGTTTCATTCAGATTTCATGCTTAAAAAACAAACACAGTTACTTATATATTACAGACTCTCAATTAATTTTCTAGGTGTCTGTATTTAAACCAGTAACTAGATACCATATAAATCAGAAGCAACAGAACATAAACTAAGTACTGAAATCATTTGAAGGCACAGGGAACAATCTAAACCTTACTGCAAATTCAAGCCATCTCCCTAGCCATAATTCTTTTGTTTTGAACTCAAGCTCAGATCAAGAAAAATATTTCTTTTTGCAGAGTTGTATCTATTCCTCCTTTTTAAAGCAGCATGTTCTAGAAACTTTTGAAGTCAGGCTAAGACATTAAATATGTCTCTACATACACATAAGCATACACACATACAAGCAGTATAACTTGCCTTTTAACTGTTCATAGTTCAGAAGACAATTCATAATCTAAACCCTGAATCAGTTATATATTATACAAAGGAACCACACTGAAAAGAGCAGCTATTTCCAAATTCCCCACAAAGTGTTCTGCTTTAATATTTTAAAGTTGAGAGCAGTAGCTCTTCAAAAGTCTTAGCAGAATAGAAAATACAAACAAAGCAGGTCAGGCCTATCTTAAAATGCACATCCTATATTTTTAAAAGCTCCAATAAGTATTTTAAGCTTACACATTAATCAGAGATTAGAGAGGAAGAACAAGCACGTTTGAGTGTATGGAATCTCCCTCTCACCTCTTCAAAACATCAAGTTCCCAAAAGCCGCTTTACTCAGAGATGGCATATTAGCAAAACAGTAAGCAGAAAATTAACAGAGAACTTAGCTTTTATTTGGTAAGGAAACTGGTGCACATAGTATACCATAATGACCTGTCTCCACAGTAAAGAAAATTATTGAACTTTGGGGCCTTACCTAAAGACAATCATTAAAGAATCAAGCTATTTTAAAACAGTTTAAAGTGAATTGTTGTTAAATTTGTTTCACATGATTTAATGGGATATTAATTAATGGATAGCAATTTCATAGTTCAAAATCTCCCTGAAGTAGAACATCAAGTAATCTGAAGAGAAACAAAACCTGGGCTTAAGTGAAATTTTTTATCTCAAACTAGTTACTGTAATTGAAGGGGGGAGGCAGGGGGAGGCACATAATGCCCAGGTTCTACAGTCCATGAGTACTAGCAGTAAACCTCCATATACTCAGTCTTTCAAATACCTCCCCAAAGAGTTCCTGAGGACAGGAAAGGAAAGAAGAAAAGTCGAATTTCATTATTAAAAACATGAAATGTTATTCTGGTAGATAGTCAAATTTCCCATACACCTATTCAGTAAGAGAATAAAGTACAAGTTTAACACACTATGACAACGTAACAAACTTCATTTTCAGTACTTTCAAACCGGGTGGATAATATGCAGAGAAAGAAGTTAATTTGAAGTCTTCATAATTTTGGTTCTCAACAGCTAACAGAAGGCCATGATAACTTCTTGACTGTAACAATTTACGGAGGAAAAACATACTTGTCACCATAATTTTACATGTATTTAAATATATTTGGGAGAYTGTTTGGTCCTTTCTTTTGGTACACTTTCCTACATCTACAAATTACAGTAACCAAGATACAAGTTTCATCAAAATTCTTTTTTTTTTCCTCTCTCTTCACTGACCATTTTTTTTCTGAGCATTTAACAGTATGTGCTGTTAAATCCAAGGAATCTGTCAAAAATATTTTTACTTACCATAGTTTTACTTGCATTAAGCTGAGAGTTCCAATTCCACATTAACACAAACCTGCAAAATAAAACAAGAACTTACTGTACAGTTACCATCGTTTTCTGCTTGTCCACTAGAATATTCAACAAGAAAAGCAAAGCAGGAAGGCAAGAAATCCATACCTATAAAATGTATTCTATCAATTTCATCTCAAGTTGGAAATACCAAAATCATAATATCTCTCTGAAATGCAGATGCAGTTTTCAAATAATACAGATGCTGGTGTTCTAATTAAAAAAAGGTACCAACACAAAACCATATCAAAGTGGGCAGAACAGAAAAAGAGAGTTACGTGGCAAGAAAATTTCTGCTGCGTTTTCTGCCAATGCCTTCAAAGTCTGCTAACCTATGTTCCTTGAATGTGGAATGAAGCACAGAAAGGAAATGTTAACAAGCGAAAGCATTTTTCTAAACTGTTCTAGCAAAAAGAATCAACATGTGTGAGATTAAGTATTTGGAGGGTTTTAATCCTGGGCCTCGCTAAGTCCTCACCTTTCCTAGGAAAAAAAAAAGTTAATTAACATTTCTAAAGCTAGCTGTCCCATTTAAACCATAATTAACTTTGCCATCATGAAGGCTGATTAATGTCATATTTAATGATTTATTTGCAATTTTGCTCATGGATCTTTAAAAGGGCTCAAACTGTACAACGATTCCTCACTTCCTAACTGGAGGTATCAGACCATCTAACATTTGGAAGAGACTCTGAAAGTCACTGAAGCTGCAAGTAAACAGRAATGACTTTGGGTACATCATCTCTACAGAATTTACCTAATTCCAGTGAAGACAAAACAACTAGAATACAACTTTACAGAGTAAGCTAGTCATATCTAGACTAAATTCATGTATCTATCACCAAAATTAACTCTGAAAGAGATACCTGTCCTCACATACGGCCTAAGATCCCCCCCTCAATTTGTGGGTGCATTGCAGTCATTTGATTCTGAGCTTCCCAGTCAGCTAGTAAATGTCTCAAAGCCACCTGCCTAAATTTCAAAGGTAGAGAGTAAGGAAAGACAGGCCCTTCTGAAAGATCTTGCCAGGCAATATGAAGCAGCAAAAGACAAGTCTCCAGCTGTCTTCCCCCACCTCCAGGATCATTTCCTAATTATCACATTAAACTGTAGCCTTTATACCTTAATGTTATACAAAAGGTAAGCTCATTTCCCAAATCAGATTAACTCCCCCCCCAAATTAACGTGCTTTAGTCAGGTTTTAAAGAGATATTTATGTGCCTAGAGACAAACAGTTATTTACAAACAGTAATGGACCCCTACCATATGTAACAGAAGGTAAGTGTCAAGGAACAGTTTAAAAATCCCACAGAAATACACTCTGCATGTATGAAGAGCCAAAATATCCTTCAAAAATGCAAAAGAAGGTCTACTCAGGCTGTTACCAAACACTGAGGTCAGCATTAAAACAGATGCCTTAGTAAACTTGCGCACTTCAGCTACAGAGTCAATCCCAGTCTAACGTTTCTCTCACTGCAAATAAGAAATACATCAATGACTCTGCCTCCTTGTAAAATGATCTCAGTGCACCCCTCTAACAATTCTCACATCTTCCGAATGTTACAAATAGCTAAACACTAGGAGTAACTATTAACACAGATTTGAAGGTTTTTGATTCAAGTAGAGAGAGAATCTTTACATCAACAGACTGAGCTCAGACTACTGCAGATTGCTATAACACTACATCAGGCTCTCACACAACCCAGTACTCACTGTAACAGCTTTTTTATGGATACACATAACTTTGGACCAATCAAGACAGAGGCTAAACTGCCAGGAACACCTGTGAGGCTTGGTCCATTGACATAAAATGGAAAGTCTTACCCTACACTGCCTATCTGGAGGGTATGTACTCTTGTAGTCATCAAATGTGCCCTTTGGAGAAGACTTGGAAGTAAGTACTCTTTGGTTCACAGGGAGCTCAGAGACCACTTTGGGGATAAATTTGACACTATGCTGTACCTATACCCGGCACAAAGGGAAAGGGATGGGAAAGAGAAGATGGGCCATTATAATTTAGATATTGTCCAGCTTCCCGGCTGAAGGAATGGCAAAAAAATACTTCCATGAAGAGAGCAGCAGAAGGTAGCCCAAATGGCTGGCCCACCACAACCCTAAGCACTGTGTTACAATTCTGCAGGGCCCTTTGAGGTTAAAAACAGCTTAACTCCCTGATTTCGGAATTTCAAAACAGTCTGTATTCAAAACTCCACCCAGTGGGAGACCATATCTGCAGTGGCATGCAAATATCTCAATGCAGGCAATGTAATCCACATTGAGACATAAGATTTTGGCCCAGACTGTGACAGCATTGAAATTCATACTGCTTAAAGTGACCAAACCTAAACTATTTAACCAGCACTCCTGTCTCAAATGTCTTTCTGCTGTCAAGGAGGATTCTTCTCATGCCAGCATGAACAATCAAGCCTTAACACCTACCATTCATTCCAGCAGTGCTGATCTTTGGGATAACTGAGCACCTGAACTTCTTTATCAGCAGATCCAAGAGAGGCAAGTTCTCCAAGACTCTTTAGGAAAAGGCAAAGATTTCAAAAAGTCACAAATGCTTTGGCTGTAATTTTTCCTACCTTAATTCTCATCATCAGGAAAGAGAGTTAACAGAGAAGTAACTTTCCCTCACCAGGTAATAAAGAAAGCACCAAAGGGGACTCCGAAGCAGATAAGAAATGTAGTTACAGAACATCCACCTTGAGGCCTCACCATTCAAAGAGCAAAAGGGGCCCACAGAATGTAAGAGGACTCCTGTAAAGACATTAGGTTTCCGATCACTGATAAGCAACTAGCCTGTTCTCACAAGGGCAGAGAACAGGAGGTAGGAAGAAAACAGCAAAGGTGGAGATGGGTAATATTGCACACGCACCTCCACAGATACTAAAGTAACACAAACAAACAGACTAAAATTTCTTAACAGCACAAGCATTTCTTACATCTCTAGTCAATAAATTTGGACTAAGGCTAGTCCAATGCTAGCAATGATCACCTTGCCCTGTAAAGGAAAGCGTATCAATGATACTTCTTTCGGGGACAAGTAGGACAAGTCTATGGTCATCAAGTGTTACAAGTCCTTCATACAACACACAAAAAAGGCCAAAGTGGGCACAAGAAGTTCTCCAGCCTGTATGCAATAACAAAATCACAAACGTGGATATTGCTCAAAGACAAACATGCAATAACTCAAATGTATCCAAGCTAGAGAAAGAAACAAAAGAAAAAACAGTGAGATTTTAAAAAAGCACTTGTTTGAGGCCCATATTAAAATATAGGGGCTCTAAAACAAGTGTTAAAGATAACTGCACTGACATAGTTAAAAAATTTAGTCTGACTAGCTAAGGAAAAACTACAAAAACTTCACTAACACTGCTTTTCCAAGTTAGCTGCTACATTCAAACTTCAGGGTCATAAAGAACTATTAAGATAACTACACTGACATCTATAAATAGAACAGAAAACATTTTATCCACAACTCCTGCATCAAGCTCATAACCATTCATTATACAGTGTTTATAAAAATAATTGAGTTCAAATGCGAGTTATATGCAAGTTATACCCCACACAACTTGCCTAACTATTCCTCTGGTAAGGCTTGTGGTCATTAGAGCTGCATCTTATGACTGAWTTACTTTTTCCACTTTTTGCCATTTAAGTTATTAAGGCCTTCTTTGCTATAATCAAAAATCTTCTCAAAGTATTTCACAAATATCTACTAAAACATAGTCCTCTCTGTGGAAAAAGTTTTAAAACATTACAATGTAAAGGTGTACACTGATTAAATAAAACTTGCAGTAATCCTGACAACAGTTTTGATGGATCTATCTACTATTTAGTCCTTATTTGTAACACAGAGAAATTCTTTCCTGTAACAACTGACACTTCTACATCTATTTAGGAAGAGACGCTTAACTACCTCTAACCACCACCTTTTCCTGGAAAAGTTGCAGTCAGGAATATAATTCAGGGAGTTTTGGCATAGATAACAGTTTTGGCATAGATAACAGGTATAATGTAATACAAAACTAGCTTTTGCCACTATAGCTGATTTTGCTTATGGGGAAAGGAAGGAAGAGGAAGAAAAAAAGACTAGAATAAGCTATTCTAAAAGAACTGGTTTTGTTGGTATAAGCCATGGCTAAACACTCCACTATCTGCTAAATTCAAGGGAGGCGGAAGAGGGGGGAAGAGTCACATCTTCCTAATATCTGATGCAGCTCTGGAACCCTTCCATAATCTCAAAGAAATCTAATAACTCTAAGAATCAAAGCAGAAAAACAGCTAGTAGAAAGCAGAGACTACTCTAAAAAAAGGGCTATGACAAGAAGTCCAGAAGTCTCAGCTAAACAGTACTCACAACTTTATGAAGAATAATTTTCGAAGAGGACTGAAGAGGCAGAAAACTCAGCTGAGACTAGTCTCCTCTGAATAAGTTAATAGGGCTGAATAGCTTTTTGAATGCAAACCCAGATTGCCATTTTTCCACCAAGTAGTCAACAATGACTAGCTCTGTACAAAATGTACAGTTTCCTGCTCTCTGTTTGCACAAGAAGCTTTGATGCTCTGATTCCTATTTTAAAAGTCTAAAAATAACTTAATCTACATTCAGTACCCACAAATATCCAGAGCTAACATTCAAAGATCAATTTAAATAACTCAAATTTAGACAAGAGACTTTCTTTAAATCTCAAATTTAATTGTGTAAGAATTTGTAAAACTTAGCTCATAACCTGTGCTATTCCAACTTTAGTTTAAGTCAACTGATTTATAAATGACACAATCAAATTTATTGAAATTAAATTTGCCAAGGAAAAATAAGTTAATGTTCTTGCAATAGTTATTGAAAAGTGGTATTTAAGCACAAGTATCCTACTGAAATCAGAAATATCCAGAAATCAAATTAAGCAAACGCATAATGCTTGGCAACATAAAGAGACAAAGTTTAAGTGTTTTTCTTGGAGATGATTCTGACTTCAAAGAAACTTCAACRAGTGAAAGAGTGCAAGAGCAAAAAAGCACATGCAAAAGAGCATGCAAGTGTGGGGAAAAAAAAAAAAAAGACCTCCTGAATTTTGAATCTCGGGCTAGATTTTTGTGTCACATGAAAAAATGGTTCAAAGAAGTTACAGTTCTTCCCTTATCTACACATCAAGGTAAAAAGCACATGCACATTTCCCAAAGCTGTGATGGGGCTTTCATGTGGAAGTGTTTCAATATCTCATTTTTCTACTCAGAGAAAGTTTTGCTTTTTGACAATACCCTGTATGGGGTGGTGAGGCACTTCAAGGAAACACATGACAGTATAGAAAATGAACAGAACTGATCACAGCTAGGCTGTGAAGTTGTTTCAGTCCAAACAAGACGACTGCAAGTCCATGCATGCAACATTAATAGGAGTATCACAGTGGGGGAAAAAAAAGTAGTCAGAGTAACTAATTTGAGCAGAAAATAAAGAGCTTGTGTTTTACCAATTAAGTCAAATGACTGATTTAATTATTTCAAAAATCTGTACAATTTGAATGAAAAAAATAGAACAACCATCACATGAAAAATATTCTAGGTAGACTGGGGTATGGACTAGCAACATTTATTAAAAAGGTTACTTTTCCTCTCCACCTCTAAGCTGCTGAAGATGTAAGCAGTTCCTGCAGAGAATAAAGGGGAAATAAACAAAGAAAAAATATTTAAGAGCTGTTTGCTTTGAGCATATATTGCCCAATAAACAAACATATAATAATAAGCATACCAACGAAAGCATCATAAAAGTCTGAAACTGAAGTACCAGTTGAAAGATGGAGTTTTGAAAACATGTAGAACTTCAAGTCCTTAGCAGAATGTATTAATGCATTGTTTTTGAAGGTTATTTATCAATGCATTTCTCCCCAAAATAAGATTTGCTGTAATATTCTAGATACTGCTGGTATTTAATAAATAAGTTTACAGTCCATCAATATCTGACAAAATAAAATGGCATCCACTACAATGAGAATTATCATTAAAAGGCAGTAACCTGAAAAGAAATAATTTGCCTTCTTTCTGTATCATTCCTGTATTGGTTTAAGTTACAGGTCAACATACCACTTGCACAAACATGTACCTGTACAATTTTCAGTCACCCTTCAACCTATTTATTGTGACCACATGAACTAGCTCTTAGTTTCCTGCATTTATATACCTTAAAGGTAACAGTTTTTCTCAAATAGGAAAGGCTTGCTAATGCACCACATGACATCATCTATCCATTTCAATCCAAACTAACAAATGCCACTATTCATAACCCTGGCGTCATCCTTGACATTGAACAGTTCTCCTTTCACTATGCTGTCAGCAAAAATCTCTTCAATACCTTATCCGTGCAATACTGCCTCAATGTCAGCTATGGAATTCCCCTCTCATCCAGTCTGAATTACTGTATATTCCTTTACTATCATATTATATAAGCTTTACATGCAGCACACCAAAATACAGCCATGTACCCTGCCCACTACAAGCGCTGCCTGAACACACCCTACTTTAAAAGACAGGCACATGGTTAAAGGAGATCACGCCCACTTCAAATAAATTGGTTATGGTTCCCTAGGCATTTCTAGTTCAAGTTTGCATATTCRGTTCTACAGCTGAAACTAAGCAGTCAGAGATCCAAATCAGAAAGCTTCTTCACTGAAGTGCTTTTCTAAGGAACTAATTTGAAAACATGCATTTTGTGCCCTTTTTTTTTAAAAACAGATTTTAGAAAGATCTGAGCCAGCAGCTTCCATTTGCACATTTTCAGAAAATACCTAATTCCACTTCAGTGTTTGTTTTTAAAATACCAAACTGTATGGTGGTAAGCGATAGACGTTTGTACTCTGTCATCTACTCCCTTTTACAAAGTCCACGGTATTTTAGTAAAAGAACATGAAGGAGGCAAGGCTAAGCATAACAGTCAAAAAATGTTCAAGTTGAGGTTGTGTACACCAAAGTAATGCATCCCCTTTTGAGCATCACAAAGCGACATCATTATATAGTCCAAAATTTTTTTTTCATACTGTATGTTTTTCCACAACCTCAAAAGCTGCATTTTATATTTAGCACACATCTGTAAGACACAGTAAACCAGGCAAGACTTCACTGAAATCAGTCAGAAGACTGTTTCGTACAAAATATTCTGAAGGATGTGAAATAAGGCTATGCAATAAAAATAAGTACACTTGTACATTCAAAATAAAGTATGTGTGGTACTTAAGAAATATCATCTGTTTTAAGTATGGATAACTACATTTCAAGCTTTAGGCAGCTGTATATTTTAGATTTTTTTTTTTTTTGGCAAATAAAGGCCTTCTTTATTCAGTAGCCATTGGTAAAAATTATCTTACATAAGTCCCTTGAATGGAGAACAGTAGCCCAGCTCCACCTTTACTGAGTGAGTCAGGTGCCTTTTCAGTCAGGAAGTCTGCAGCAAACTTCGTAAGAAACCAGAAGAAAAGCAGAAAAAAGGAATCTGCGGTAAGTACACACCACATCAGGCCTGCGGCCGRGACTCTGATGAGGAGTGGACACAGTACTCTCAGTCTACACCTGTGTAATCCTGACATACACAGAAATGCATCAATTAACTTCACACATTCATCACACTTCATACGTCCCTTTCCTGACTTACTGCTTCATTACAATACCTCTGAAACGCTTCAGCATAACTGCACTCTTCCTAAAGAAATCCACAAAAGGCCTGCATAAGTTTACTTTGCAATGCATATAGATATGCCCTTATTATGAAAGGAAATACATTTATACAGACAGTTGCACAGATTCCAGCCTAGAATCTGAGCCTTATTTTTAAATCCTAAGACAGGATTTAGGGTTATTGCGTTTTTTTTTTTTTAATTTCAATTCAAAATATAAAAATTTCTTAAAGAACAAAAGCTTTGTTGCATTAAATAAAAAAATAGGGACTTAATTTTCCAAAACCAGAATAATCTTAATAGATACCAAATACTTCYGGAAACAGTCTCAGACTTTTTTTTTTTTTTAAACATTACCAAAGAGATATTATTACTTAGTATTGTCGTTTCTGCAGGTTGTTTTATAAGGACATAAAGCTTGATAATATACCATATAACCATTAAATCTGAATTATTCTGTTTTGCAGGAAAACAGTAATTAGATGTTTTTAAATAGTTATTTGAATTTTTTTTAATAAATAGATTAATATTCTAAAACAAAAAGCCTGATAAGAGCCATTAATATCTAAATAGATTTAAATCTCTATTCCCATTAAGGACACTTTTCCCTAAAAGCAAAATCTCACACAACATTTCGAACAGTAGATGAAAACGGCACATTAAGAATCAAGCCATGTTGTTACTGTAGCAACAGTGATTTCTGGTAGCCATTTTCTTTTCAGCTTTAACGCTGTTCCAATGCCAACAGTTCTTACTGCAATCTCTGTTTAAACCCAAAGGCGGCAAACTGCTCAACAGCTTTCTCTCTAGCCACATACTCTAACATACCTCCTTCTACACCATTTTCTTTAGTTGAATGTCCTTACCTAATAGTATTCTCTAATGCTGTATTCCCTTGGCTTTCAGTTTACACAAGTGAACTGCAGTTCACTTTTTTTAAAACCTTACATTTAGGATGCTAAGCTGTTTGCAGTACACTGGGAGAGAAGTACAGCAGTATGGGAATTATTTTAACTTACAGTCTATAAGAGCACAGTCCAATACAAGATTACCTATGTAGCAGGCTTATATCCTTGGTCATTACATCAAGAAAGCAGCCACAGAATATCCCATCTCAGATCAGAAATTACAGAGTCAAAGCAGTGCTATAGCCAAAAGCAATTTCTTACTAGATTCACATCTCTTTGCATTTTCTGTATTTAGAAATCTGATTTAAGACAGAAATGCCATACACAGTTTAACTCCTCTGCAGTTTTTTGTAATCTTAAAAACACCACCAATTTAAACACTTTCCTGGCTTTAAGCCTGCACTGCAGTTTTTAGAAAAGGGGGAGCCTAAAATCCTACAGCTCAAAATTAGTGATAAACRGCACTATTTTTTTTCTTTAAAGAAAGTTCTCCTTTCTTGAATTAGGAGAATTTGAGAGAAAACAATGGGAAGGGGAGGAGGGACACCAACAGGCAAGTGAAATATATACTTCATAGAAGCGATGCAAGAAAAGATTAAACTGGTATTTCTAAAAGTCATCTACAAGAATTTAGCATATAAGAACTCCTACAAAACAGGATCCTAAGTCCAAATTCAGTTCCTCACGAGTTTGTTCTAGTTGAACAGTTAGCTATGCTGGGATCACGAGCTCTAATGCCTCCTGTCATCCATCTAGACAGCATTTCTGACACTTCCCTTAGACCATGACAGGAATGGGAAACTCATGTTCATAGCCTCAAAGGAAGTACATCTTCTACACATGTGAAAATGAGAAGTCTTCAGAAAATTTTTATTGGATTCTACACACTTGTAAGTTTTATAGAAATATTTTAAAAATCACGCTTATAAACCATCACAGCTAGTACAGATTCCACATGCAAAGCCAGTTACTTAAGCTTAAAATAAAGGTAGGTTTATGCTGAACTGTGAATTGGTATGGCTGAGAGATGTTTTATCCCAAAGATAGTAACCTCTGGCAGAAGATGGGGTAGGCATTCTGGGGCATTAGCATCTTTGAACACCACAGCTAACTGCAAAAGAGCCCAAGTATCAGAAGAGTAAACTGTCACTATAATGAATGTTCCAGTATGAAGAAAACAACCATCTAAAATTATAATCTAATAAATAAAATACAGTATTACTTTAACACCAGTGCGGCAATAATTTTGTTCAAATAAAATATACTTTTTTTTTTTTTTAAACACAATAAGACTCTACTACTGCTTATCAGATTTGAAGAGGAGCTACAGAATTCTTTGTTTTCTCTCAAACACAATTGGGTTTGTATACATGTTATTCCTTATAATATGAAAGGCCATGTTGGGGACTCAAACATACATACTAGTAATGTAAAACTTTTTTTTTTTCCCATTTTGCAGGAGCCCACTTCTTGGTGGCAGAGGATTGCTTTCTGGTGATGGGGGAAAGTTAGAGTACGCTGCCAGCTCTGTCACCTTAATACATGTTGAATATGTTTTTTAAAATAAGCAAAAATCCACTCCTCGTTGAGGTCCTTTATGTTTATTCTTGGTTTGATGGTACTTTTAAGCTTCCAACATTGCCTATTGCCTGCACAGACAGGTATAAAATATTGCCTACTTTATTAAGCTGTAGCAATGCAACATCATTATATCAATTGAGTTTATTTTTATATCTTTATGCTAGAGAGCTGCACTAGGGTTTTTTTTCTTTTATAAAAACAACCCACATCTCATAACCCAGGTTACACTACCACACCTGTGCAAGCAAACCAGGGCAAGTGTCTCCAAATACCTGCTTGAAATGTAACCAGAAACCACTAGTTATGGTTTTTAAAGCTCCACCACACCAGCCACACTTGTCCAGCACCAGAGCTGTACATCAACTCTGATATAACATCCATGTTTAATTAGCAAGCTCCTATTCATAGTCCTTGTGTTCAGAAGTGCTATTAACACTTTCATTTAATTCATCCTCATACATAACTGCTTCCCGTAGTATAATTTCCTACTGGTTTGTAACACTACTAAGCTTTTAATCAAAATTATTCTATGGAAAACATTTTGCTATGAAGCAGATATTCCCAACATCTATTGCAAGGTCTCTCTAGCTAAGTTTTGCAGTACCTTGAGGTCTATTTCCTACACTGTGTTCATTAAACTTCTGTGGAGTCTCTACATGGGATTACAAGAAAGTACAGGAGTCCTAGGCAGGCTTCACTGCAAGATTAGGGTTTCAGTAATCCTTCCCTCTTAGCATTTGCATCCTCTAAATATTTGTGGACTCTGTTCCACTATTCATTTCCTTTTGCTTAGTCGTCACTTCAGCAAAAGCCTTATATCTTTGGTTCTTTTAGTTACTATTTAAATTATTTCTTCCTAGCACATGAGAAACAATGGATAAATTCACTCCTTCCAAATTGCAGGTATGTTTTAGTATTATAATATCCAGAACCGAACATAGGATTTCAGGTGTAAGCATGCAATGTACCATAGAGACTTATGTCTCTTCATTTGCATACATRTAGTACATATACTTTTTCTGCTGCCATGTCATATATGCAAATATGCATCTTCTGGTCTAGTTTCCACTAGCTATATATAATGATACGTAACCATAACTAATAAAACTGAGCAGGACGTACATGTTCTAACAAATATATCCAAGGGTCATAACATACCTGCCATGCCATGTAATGGGATATATTTTCTGTTATGTACTGAGTGTCTGACCACCTGATCTCCACCTTCCTACATATTCCATTTTGGTCACATGACACTGCTACTCTTACGAAATACTGATCTTATGATAAAAACACTGACATTTCCATCATATGATGAATTATGGTACTGAATGACACTGGTTCTGGTTACAGAGAACATCCCCTGGCACCCCCACAGTGAAGCTGGAAGACTTTTCGAAAAGATGACAGTGAGAAGCAAGCCACAAGTTATTCTCATCTGTACATATCCAGCCCACAGGCTGCAAATTAGGCACCTAATCTAGTGGGGAGCTTAGTAATATATGCTTGTTTGTCAGTGCTTTAGCATTTGATCTTTTAAGTTCAGTTTTCCTGACCAAAAACAGATTTCCCAACCAAAACTTCAAAAATAACTTAAGAAACAGACATCTATCCTAAGCATATTTCATATGCTCTATATTAGATTATGGAGAGGGCACAAAAGAACTGAATCTACATTAGCTAAGGTTGTATAAAATCAAGAGTAGGAAATAAAGATCATTTGGTACAAGTTGCTCCTATAATGACTCAATTTCAGAATATAGACACGAAAGACAGGTTTTGAACCGAGACAAAGAAATGTTTGTGTTTCACACCCTCCCTTACACATGACACTAAGACAGAAATACTTTCTTCTGGCAAGTAAACGGTTGACCTTATTTTCGCCAAGTGGTCTGAACTTTGAATATTCTTGAAACTAATGAGAGTGAGCCCTCAAGATTAAAGAAACTTTGTCGCAGGTCTTGACCATTCACAGTTAAGGGGAAAAAAAAAAAAGCCAAAGTCAACACAGGTTCTGTGCATACCCATAGGCCCATAAACAGGGTTGATTATTTGATTGTTGACTGGCCCCAACTGCTTAGATCATCATTTGAAATTCTGTAATCCTACCAGCTGAGATTTTCAAGGTTAGCTCAAGTATTTCATCTTTATTTTCAGCCGGAACACTGAAGAAATGATAATCAATGCTGAATATTTACAGAATATCTCAGAAAATGAATTCTTCTGGTTTAAATGGTTTAAAGGAGAGAGAGAAGCTTTTGACAAAGTTCATGGACAACATATAGGAGCATATATACCAAAGCAATTCTGACAAAAAGTATTCAGAATTGACTCACTTCCTATTTATTCAATTTTTAAAATTGAAAATGAAATACGAACCAAGAATAATCTCCTGAACTCTGCTAAAAGTATGGAAATACATAAGGTATTACTACAAATTTCATTTAAAAAAGAACCTCTCTTTACCAGTAGATTAACAGGACTAAGGAAAAGTCAAAGAACAAACAAAACAAAATCAAGGGTGTGACACCAAAGAATAGGCCAACTTCTCCAAAACTTGACTTAAGAATACTCTAACATACATTATATTTGAATACATTTAAAACCACCAAAAAGTTACCGGGAATTTACAATATTTAGATGAAAACAATTTGGTATTTGTATCTTTTTAATTCTTTATGAGGCATAGGCTGTCAAAAAACATTCAAATTTGTACTGAAGACAAGAAAAAGCAATGGGTCTTTTTTACTAAGGGGGGATACTCTATTAGAAACAGGTGAGAAATTTGAATAAAAAAGTATTGGTGACAGAAGTTCATGCTTCATAGTAGCACTTCAAAAATTATGTATTCTTTCAAATAAGCTGTTGATTTTAACATCATGCAGCTTTTTAGTTTTTGGATGCTAAAATCTCCTTTAAGACCAGTAAGGAAGGCTAATGAATCAATAGTGACAGAAAAAGACAAAGAGAAGGACAGTCTTAAGCACATAAACTTTTTCCTAAAGAAAGCCATCTGAAAGTGGTGTTCCAGGAGATGCCTTAAAAGGTACATTTTCCTTCACATTTTGAACAAAGTCACCCAGGGCCCTAGTATTAACATTATTAAGTTGGGAGAAGACTTTGCTTTACCAGGATCACAAAAAACACACCACCAAGGATCACTTTTATAATTTTCCCTCCTAGATATTTATATCCCTTGAAAATATGCCTTGCCATGCTTCAGGAGCAGCTCACAAAAATGGACCTAAAGCCAAGTTAACTTGAAATACATAAAATAGAATTTCATTTAAAACAATGCCCAGCATCCTAAATATCAAAATAATGACCTGGTAGAAGTCAAACAAAAAACATTTTTCTCTAAGTGGCTTAACAGACAAAACAACTCATCATAATTAACACTCAAACTGCATTAAAAAAATTTCAGCTGAGTACTGAGTACTGTCATACTTTCTATGCAAAAGTGTAAACCCATCCCTCAAATTCCCTGATACAGTTGGATTCCTGAACAGACTACAGAACCTGGATGTCTTGATTTTACTAAAAGTTAATACATTACTCTTGATACAGCCTTAATTTAGACCTGCATATTTTGTTCCATAACACAATACTCTTACAGTGGAAAATAAACAAATTTAAATTGTTTCTCTCTACATAAGTGTCTTTAAAAATTTATCCAAATAGGTAAGCAAAGGGAGACACACATACACCACACACAACTCCCACAATGATGAACTATAACATCTCAGATTTATTTATTTTTTTTTGGTCATAAAGCCTTGCTAAACTACTACTTGCATATCTTCTCCTCTGCTTAACTGTGCTTATACTTCTCTGGACTGAAAAATGGAAGCCAAACTCAAGTTGTTGTTTTGAGGGTTGGACCAGATTATCTCCAGAGGTCCCTTCCAACCTTAACTATTCTTTCATTTTTAATAACTAAACTTCCAAATCCATTTATCTCAAGCCAAATAAACTTTACAGAATTCTACATCAAGAGCAGAGGTGCAGAACACAGAAAAGGCAAACTTCACAATCCCTGCTACCCCAGCTAGACATATAAAGAATCATCTGTTTTCAAAAACAGTCTCTTTCTAGGAGGCTGCTGACACTTTTTTCTCTTGGAGGATTAAAATGGAAGAGCTTTTCTTCTTTTGGACATTTCTAAAAATGATTTATTGATGTACCTGTATGGCATTTTTGAAAATAGTATGACATTTTAGGAACTCAAATGGTTTATCCCAAGCATCATTTCTATTTTTGGTTCTTTCCCTTGTGCAGAAATATGTTATGCCTGTTAATGCCCATTATTGCTGGTACAATGGTGAAAAGCAGCAGCAGCTTGCAATCATAGCAGAATGACAGTCCAAGAAAAGAGTTTTTCTGGACAAGCTGTTTCTCATCCACTCCAATCCTCTGATACTAGTACATGCCAGCAAAAGAAACGGATCTCTAATCCAACAAGTGTCCGCTACAGCTTCCTGCCATAGGTATAGCAGTGAAAAATCATACTGAACTTAGCTGTAAGTCTCACCATCTAGAAAGTTTGAGCAGAGCAGGAGCTTATAGTTCACAGAAACACAGCACTGAACACCAGTGATGTACGTTATTTCAGAGAACTAACAAAAGGAAAAGTCTGTGAGAATTCCTGCTAAAGTAGTTCATCAACAAGCCTACCACTTCTCATCATAACATCTGTTGCTCTATTGCTGAAAGCATTCAAGGCTTTATAAGGACACAGAAAAAAGACAATCACTATCCCCAAGCACTTGCAAGCTAGCGAGTCAGACGAAACAAACCTTTGGAGGGTTCTCCAAAGCAAAGATGGAGAAAGAACATACAACACACACTCTAGGTTGTCAAAGCCGTATCTACAGTCATTTTTGCTTCACGCACCACACAACCTTTCCACCTCAGTTTTGTCAGCATTTCAGTTCAGTTTGTATTTTTAGACATGCAAACTCTATCCTCTCCCATTCTGCAATTGCTCCAAAACCCACACCTTTTTTCTTCACAACTAATCTGGGTAATTCACCATCATATGCCCTCAAGCTTATCTTTCCCTCCCCCCTCCCCAAAAGAAAACCATCACAGCATAATATTTTTTCTCTGTTAATGGATACCTAAGTAGGGGGCACTATCTAATTGGTATTTTGTTTTCAATTTCACAAAAGATTAAACACTTAAAAATAACTTCAGAGTTCTAGTATACCTTTATTATAATTTTTATAACACAGTTTTCATTAAGGCAACAGGTTCTCAGTTTTCAAAGGGCTGCTCAAGAACAGAAAAGACTGAATGATTTCACTGATTTGGGGGGGGGGGGAGGAACCAGGAACTAAGCAGACGAGGACAAAGTACCCACTTCACTGTGGGAGAGAACTGGGAGAAGCCAGCTGCAAAACTATCACTTCCCACTCACAGTGATAGCACATACAAACAGGGATACAATCAAGACTTTCTCACAGAAGATGCACTCATAACAGCTCTGGTATTAAAACAACAAAAAACAGCACTCTTGTGTGAAGAAACAAAGTTATTTATACCGGAACTTCTCTGGCAAAGGCTGTCCTCTGTTAAAGAAATATTATATTTTTCTAATGCAAAGTCAGTTTACTGTAACAATATAAAAAGCTTTGGAAAAAACAATGCCATTCTCCCCCCGCCCCCAGCCAGTTATCACAGGGGTAAAACAGGAGCCAGAGTCTTTCATGAAGGTTCCCAAGAGCATGCATAACAATACACACTTTTTTATAAACAAAGTAATCATAAACATTTAAATAACCAACAACCATCATTTTACCAGTGTGGGCAAACTTTTAGGACATAACTATTATGAAGTTTCTACCTCTTATGGCTGAAAAATATAAATTTGGAAAATAAAGTTAATATTAGAGACAGCTTCTGAAACCTTACACAGCCACAAAGCTTCTGTTCATTCTTACATTTGAAGATAAAGAAAAGCTATCATCAATAACCACTGCAGGCATTTTCAAGAAGTACTCAAGAGTTATTTCAGATTGATAGTGCTACTAGAAAAGCTGAGTGGAATCAGAAGAAAATAGTAGAAATATTCAGAAGACAGCTACTCTAGCAGACAAATCCTGAACAAAAAAAAAAGCCAACAACAACAAAAAATTCAAGCATGCAACCTACCAGCCAGAATACTCTAGGAAGAGCAGAGAGTGGAGGAGAAAAAAAAAAAAAAAAGGAAGAAGAAGAAAAAAAGCCTCCCACCCATCACCCCCACCGATTGCATCCAGACAAGAAACAGATACCCACCACTTCCTACCAGCAGCAGCAAGGAGCAGTTTCAGAACCACCATGCTTTAGAAGCACATGCAAGTCACAGAGCTTTCCAAAAGTAGTCCCCCAACCCCCTGTTATACTCCCTTACTGGAAAGAAACCCTAAGTGGAAATCCCACCACTGTGCCTATGAAGGGGCCACACTGGGAAGGTAGCTGGGTAAAGCACAACTCATACTATCAAGGCACCAAAAGAATAGTCCATGAATAGGCAGGAAAGAGGGATTCACTAATACTTTTCAACATTACAATGGTCACTCTTGTTAAGGAGTTCATTGTTTCTTCCACTCTTAAAAATATTAAAAATAAAAACAAAACAAAAAAAAACCCTGCCCAACTCAGGTAAAAGCTTGTAAATTATGTTTGTAAAGGTAAATTACATAAGATGTATAACTTGCATATTGTTTGGCTTATGTTCAATCACCTTAGTTGTGGAAAGTATTTTTCACAAGGGAAAGCTAGCAGATGGCCCAGAAAACAGGGAAAATTATGATGATCTCGATTCCTGTCTTCAGCTAAAATTGGACAAACCTATAAATGCACCTGTCCTTCCAACCTGTTTTCCAATAAGCATCCTTTCCCCCCCAGTTGCATTTGGAAGACTGTAATATTACAAAGTAAAGATTTAAGGCAAAAAAAAAATATATATATATATGTATATAAAAAAAACCATTTAAATGCTTCATAAAATAATGACTCTTTATAAAAAAGATGGTTGCAAATATCACAGACTCAATTTTCTGCTTTTTTTAAATCACTCAAAAAAGAGTAAGACTGCAACTTAAAAAAAAAAAAGTTTTGAAGTATGGTAAGTATCTAACTTGCAGTGTTAGGCATACTCAAAACAGTTACCACACACTTGTGCTAGGCCTGAAATATTCTGAAGTTCAGCAGCCTGACCTTTATTCTGATTTGAGTACGAACTTCACATCCTCTGGATTAAGTTTCAAAAAATACTGAATTACTAAATACCCCACTAGCCTTCAACTAGTCAATTATATGTAAGATTAAGCACTCAGTATTAATCAATAAACGTCAACAAGAGCTCTACCATTTCCAGTAGCTGGATTTAGTCACTCCTAAAAAATGGCAATTCCCATATCAACAGTATTACAGTTGCATCAATTTGAGTCCAAGTTCTCTATATTACCAAGTTTGCAAAGAAATATTAATTCAGTCAGTTAATATTTAGTGTAACAAAACCAAAAATGCATACTCACTGTTAAGCCACTGTCTTCCCCCCTTTAACCTCATTGGCAACCTAAGGGCATTGCTGCAACATTTTATCACCATAACAGCTGCTGTATAGAGTTGAACAGTGAAAGAAGTGGAGCACAACAACTAGATCTTCATTTTTATTTGGATTACTTTACGTTTACTTTTAAATTTAAAAAAAGTTCTCTCTCCTTCAATGAGCCAACACCATTTAAGGGTAAATACTATTGAGCTCTGGATAGAATTCTTATCAAGATGAAATACTACATTGCACTGCATACCAGGCAACATGATTAATCCTATAATATTGTTTTCAATTTTTTTGAAAAAAACACACATTAGAAGTCTACACAGAGTAATTAATTAGATGGTCTTTCTTGACAGACAGCTGTGATTTGAGCATCAAATTAAATCTTGCCCAAACATTATTATTGTAGTTTCAGGTCCATTTCAGGCAATTTTTAAATAATCAAGGAAATCAGTGACTATTTCACATCCTTGTATATCAAAGAAAGAGGAGCCTTCCTACAGTTCAGTAAGCAATGTAGGCATGACTGTTCTTCCATCACCGCTTGGGTGAATGGCTGCTATAATCGACACAAGTTTTGATTTAAGGACACAAGGTATTCGAGCATGAAAGTGTTTTGTTTGTTTGCTTTTTTTTTTTTTTTTAAGCTAAGCATGAAAAGGATATTCTTTCTTGATACCACACAGAATCCTTTAGCAGTCTAGTAGCATCTTTATGAATATCAGCCAAAATGACCAATATCCACAACTTCCTTGGGTAGGTTAAATTCTTCCTTCAGCAGCTACATGAAGCTTGTATCAACATTAAAAAAGAAGTAGCAAGGAAGAATGTTTACTATCAAAAAATCAGCTTATATTTAGAGTGCTCAGAAAGATTAATAAACATATTTTCAGAGCAGAAGGACTTGCTTTAGCTTATTTTAGCAGGAATTTCTTTACACACTGAAGTTGTGTATCCTCAGTTGAAAGAATCATGCTTTGAAGGCTATGCCAACTTATATCAGTTTAAAAGTCAATTTAAGTGAGCGCAGCTTTGTTCAGATATAACCTATTTTTACTAAATGATTTTCTTCCATGATCTCTGAATGCACAGTGCAGTACATTAAACTTAGGAGCACAGAGGAAACCAATCTGGCTCAAAATAACCATAATATTAGAATAGCCCCCTAGGTATAAAAAGGAAAGATGGGAATTAAAAAAAAA
>NW_020447641.1:3095001-3097711 GCF_003343035.1 Apteryx rowi | reverse complement strand
AACTGCATCATTTGAACACTGTTGAAGAAAACAAATTGTTTTAGAATGTAAAAACACAATGAAAGCGAGTTCCAGACTAGCCAAACAAACATGGCCAATCAGTAACTGTTCAAAGAACTTTCATTCAAACCAACCTCACATGAAACTGCAAGAAAAGTGTCACACAACTACATTACATTTTTTCCCAATTTTGAATTCTCTGATCTATTGCAAGCTGTTAAAAAGCCTGAAAGTGAACATTCTCTCTTCAGTTCTGTTTTCTCCAGAAACGACTTAAGATGGCTTGAAGAAGGGGGGGGGGAGAAAAAGCATACGCGCTAACAGGTTCTGTAAATACATACAAGCATAAGCACAAACTATTCCATAAAAAATTCCACTGACAACCCTTTAATTCAGTATCCATATTGAAATTCGGCCTACACTGTTATTTTAAAGTGGAAGACATTGCCATTATTGTTTAACATCCTGTTTATTCAATTGCTGATGCTCCCGTTTCAATCAATTGTTGCTCTACTAAATAAGCTTCCAAGGATGCTCCAAGTCATCAGTGCCTTTCTTCTGACTAGCCAGGTCACCTATTCAGATTTCAAGACAGTAGCATTCTCTTCTAGCAATCACTCAAGAACTTTCATACACTTTCTCAGGCATACACCTTCTAGTGCTACACAGTATAAAACAGTTGTTGGGCTTGATGAGATTGCAAAAAAAAAATTGGTACGATGATACCACCTTTTTAAACATAATAGAACACCATACAGATCAGGGAAAACAAAAGGAAAATGAAGAAAAGTTTCTCTGGAAAAATTAGTAACCTTTCCCCCCATCCCTCATATGAATCCTATTCCTTGGATAACTTTTTTTTTTTTTAAATAGCAGTCAATTTGATTGAATGCTAGATGTTGAAAGAAGCATCTTAACACAGTTTTTTGAAGATTGTTTCCTTCAAATCTGGTTATAACTCATGTATAACTCTGCACCACATCCCCCTGCAGTCTTATTAGACAGGTTTGCAACATCAGCTTTGATAATAAGTCAGTGTAATAGGATTGTCACACTGCACCGCTCCTCCATGCACTCTATTTAAACTCCTCTCCAATAAGGCAATTGCTGCATTCTCTCTGCATCTAAGTGACCCATTAAAAGCTTCTCAAAAATCTATTTTGTATTGTGAAATCAGTCCATTTACTCCACCATCAAGTTACCTGCCCTGCACAAGTCAGGCAGGGAAGACTCTTACACAGAAGAATCTCATTAATTTGCCAAAACTCTCAGACACCTCTTAACTGTGAGGAATCTTTTATTCATAAATTTGTTTTATAATTTGAATTAGAAGTTATTTTGCAACTTTTATAGAAATATAATGTATTGCACAGACTTCTCAATCAAATATAAAATTTCATGGTGGAATTCCAGAGATGCTTATCAACGTCTTAGAGCGTTTGTCCTATGTGTTAATTCATTAATCTATACAACATGAAATGGCTTCTTACTCTGAATCTGGTGCACATTCATTTCCATACGCGTCTCAAAGCTAAGTTCCACGACACAACCTTCATAATTAAGTTACGTGMTAGAGGAGGGGGAAAAATGTCAGAATATCACTGCAAGTGAAATTTGGTTAAAAGGCTGGACTTCTACAACACCGATGGAAACCTATTTTGGTACATCTTGTTTGTTTTTTATTACCATCATGACTTGTCAGTTTATAGTCCATATTACCACAAGTTTTCTCAATAGACTAAAGGTTATGTATAAGCCCTCTGAAGAAAGAAAACTTTCTAGATTTCAAACAAGAAGTTACATTGGTCAAGAGGATGCTCACCACTGCAACATGCTGTAACGCAAACTTTGTCAGAGAAATCACCAGATCCTGAAGCAGATGGGAGCCCAAAGACACAACTCTGATACCTGAACTGTTAACTTTTCCCTCGCTGCTGTTAACCACCCCAGCCCGGGCGTCCCGCACAGAGCATGCAGCGGCAGCGTCCCCTGCACAGGGCACACGGGTCAGTCAGTCCCACAGCAGGCCGGGAACTTGCCAGCCCTTTGAAACAACGACACGCATTTGAGACCACCTCGCTTCATGCCGAGAAGGAAGGAAACGAAAGGGAGGGATGGCGCCGGGCGTCACCACCTCCCCAGGCGGCAGCAGCAGCCCTTCCCGGGACGGCCGGGCGCCGGGCGGGCAGCGTGTGTGGCGACCCGCACTAGAGTGGGGGCGGGCGGCGGGGAAGGGGGGAAACAGGAGGCAAGTCCGCCCGGCGACTCCCGCCACGCCGCCCTGGCACGCCGGGGCGGGCGACGGGAGGGWACCGGCGCCTGCCAGAGCCCCCAGGGTGACCCGGCTACCCCCGAGCGACGGCATCCTCCTGCCCCGGCCCGCGGCGGCCGCCGCTGCGAGCGACGGCGCGGCCGGCCGGGCAGCGCCGCGCGGGGCATTACCTGGCTCCCCGCGGCGCTGCGCTGCGGGCGGCGCGGCCGCGGGCGGCTCTCCCGCGCCGCTGGGCCCGCCGAGGCGCCGCCGGGCTGCCCAGCTCCTCCGCGCCTGGCAATGGCGGCGGCCCGCTCCCCCCCCCAGCCCCGCGCTCACTGGCTGCGCCGCTTCATGTGACCGCGCAGGGCCCTCCTCAGCACGGCCCTTTGTGTCCGGCCCGGCCGGGACACCGGGCAGGCCGCCCGCCGGCTCGCGGGAGGGGCGCGGGGCCGCGCC
>NW_020447641.1:2982951-3094656 GCF_003343035.1 Apteryx rowi | reverse complement strand
CGGGAAACTCACGGGCTCGGCAGGGTGTGCGTCACACCAGGGTTACGTCCTGCGCGCGGCGTCGTGACGTCATCCCGCAAGCTTCCCGCCTCCCCCCGCTCCGCGCGCGGTTACACACACACGCACATATACACATACACAGCCGCACACGCGTTCCGGCGGGGGGCGGACCGCGCATGCGCGCGGCTTCCCGCGCCGGCACTCCCCAGCCCCCTCCCACAGGGACTCGCGCCGTCAGGGAGGGAGGCGCACGCTCCCCGCCCCCCGCCCGGCCAGGTGTGCGGCCGTTAACGGCGCGCGCGGCTCTCACAGCGCGGGCGGGGAGACACGGCCCCGGCGGTTGGCCTCAGACGGTCATTCCCGGCAAGGCTTTGAGGAAGCGTCTCTCACAGGCAGGAGGCAATCTTGCGGAAAGACCCTTCTTCAAAAGACAAACTGCCACATGAGGCTGCCCCCTGCCCCAGTGTGGCCTCTTCTCACCTGCGCCAAGCTCCACACCAGGCTCGGAAATGGGAAGTTRGAGTGTCAGTTGCTTATCGGTACCTTTCCCACAGAAAGTGGAAAACTAGGTCAAATGCTGAAGGAGCTGTACAAAAGAATTTGCAGTGCCAGTGCAAAAGGCTGACTCCTGTAACAAGCTATGATTGGCAAAAGATACAGCAGGGCAATGTGAGAGAGCAACAAGAAACATGAGAGCAAACAACATGAGAGAAGAAAACCAAGGGATTTTTGGTCTGTTTTTCAACAGGGAGGGAAAGGTATGAGATGTCACCAAGCAAATAGAAGCATATAGTGCCATTTTTGCTTCAGATTAATGTTTCTGATGGCTAACCCTGACACAAAAAGGCAGGGATTTGGAAGATAAAAGCAAGTGGATAAATTAGAGATAAGTTGATAAGCCTGATAAGTTAGATTTTTTCTTCAAGTTCACTAGGCCCAAAGGAGTTCACACTAGAATGGGAAGACTAAGGTAACTTTACAGGTGTAAGCCATCATCACTGAGGGCTCATGAAGACAGTTGAGATTTCAGAAGAAAAGGAAGAACATAGCACATATAATTCAAAAGGGTGGAACAGGTAGAGTTCCTACTGTCAGTCACTCCAACCTCTATTCCTAGAAAAGTACTGAAGCAAATAATCCACATCTTTAAGTACATGGTAGCTAATGAAGTGTTAAGTTACAGCCAACATGGATTTGCCAAGAAAATCATATCAAACCAAACTCATTCTACTCTATGACAGTATAACAAGACCTGGGATTGGAATAGCAGTAGATCTGTTATGGCTTGACTTAAGTAAGTCTTTTGACACTGTGTCAGAGAACTTTACTAAGTGAGCAAGCAAAAGAAATATGATCATCATGAAATTACTCTGCAGTGGTGCAAAACTACCAAAAAAGTAATCAGCAATGCTTCACTGAAAAATAGCGGGATATAGAAAATGTGGTTCCTTGGAGGTGGATATGTCCTATGTCTGATACCAAGTCTCTAATTATGTGAATGATGAAGTACAGTTTACACTTACTGGATTTGCAGACAATATCAAATTGGCAAAGCTGTAAGCATACTGCAAGACAAGAATAGAATTCAAAATGCTCTTGACAAACTGGTTGCAGAAATAGGATGCAATTTAATAACTTAAAGTGCCAACTTCTACATTTAAGTAGGAAAATAACACCTGCACAAATACAAGACTGGGAACAAATGAATAAACACCAGGTCTTCAGAAAAGGGGTTGGGGATCAGAGTAGATCACAAACTAAACTTGAGTCAACAATGTCACACTGCTGTGAAAAAAGCTGCAGTACAGAGAGATGTGTAAACAGAACTGTCATATCTAGGACATACAAAGAAATTCTGCTCATATTCAACATTGGTAAAGCCTCAGCTGGAATACTGTGTCCAGTTTTGGCTCTGCATTTCAAAATGTGTCTTTCAAAAAAGTCCAATAGAAGGGAGTTCAGAGAAGGGTGAAAAAAAATCAGAATTTTGAAAAACATGACCAAAAATTGAAAATAGAAATGATTGAGATTTCTTAGTCTAGAGAAGAGAAGACTATGGGAAGAAAAATACATCGTTCACTAAATTCACTGAGGAGAGGACAAAAAGTAATGATTTCAAATTGCAGTGGAAGAAATTTATTTGAGACATTAGGACAAGTTTACTGTGATACGGATAAATAAAACTGGCATATATTGTCTAAAGCGTTCCGGAAACTGCATTAATGTAGTTTTTTAAGACTAAGATAAATAAATATTGTAAGAAAAGATTAAAAGCATTTGATTCTACTGTGAACTAATGGAGGCAGACTAGGTGATCAAAAGTTTTCCAGCATTTTTTTCTATAAATGCAGTTACTTTCCAGATATTCCTTCTGATGCTATTTTTTCTGATAGAAATGAATCCCAGAGATATTTAAACATTTAATGTGTTGGTGTAATCTTATGAACAGGTGTAGATATTCCTTTGGGGGTCTTCATGTTAAATTTGCATAGGTCCACATGTGGCAACATATGTCACATGTTCAGCTACTTTGCTAATTTACAGACTTTATATAAAATTCCGTCTTTAAAAGTAATGCTTTTGTTTAGTGCTCATGTAACTAGGGTCAATAGAGGCTTTTGCTTTGCTTTTTTTTTTTCATGGTAACAGCAGAATCTTTCCCCAGAATCCGTTAAATTTTTCGGTATCTCCTGAGCTTCCCAGTTTAGGAGAAAGCAGTGAATGGTTTATTATATGGGACTGAGACCCACCAAACTCATCTCATTAGAGATTATTAAAAGGCCATTAAATAGGACAATTTTTAATCTCTACTGAGTTAGACTGAATTCAAACTGTTAGCCCACAGGCAAAAGGCTATGAATTTCATTAACAGTACCCTGAAGCATTCAGTCCCCTAATGAGTGCTAATGTTATTCTTCTGAGAATTAAGCTTGTTTTCTGAAAAGATACATTTATAAAGTCAAGTTCTGATATTTCGGAACATCTATGGACAGTTTTCCACTGTTCTTAAACACAAGAAACATTATTATCTTATGCAACCCTCAGACTTCTAAGACTTGGTACTGTGTGCTTCATACTAACAGAAATACAAACAATAAAAACATGAAAAAGCAAATATTAATACTACCCCTATCCTTATTGCTAAATATAATATATTTTATTGTACTCAATTATTTTAAGGTCATCACATTAGCTTAATTATGCTTTGTCCCCTAGCAGATAATTTTTAACTAACACCAGCTCCTGCTTCAACTCTGTAATTAATAGTTGAAGGAAAATACCAAATTCTATAAAAGTATTAGCCTATAGAAGAAGATGTAATATGTTTTATTATATTTCACATTTATTTGTGAACAAGTAAATTCGTTAACATAAGGATATCTGAATTTTAGTTCTAATGCTGCCAAATCTCACAATTTTATCAAGAGGTTTAAGCTATTTAGCATTTTATTTAACACCCAAACTTATTACTTGAGCTAAAAGGCCCAATTCCATAAGCAACAGTGGATGCTATATAAAAATGCCTATGATCCACTCATTGTGGAGAAAGCAAAATCCACACGATTAAGATGACGGCCAGTCATGTCAGAACTCTAGCTCTGATTTCTAATTCTGTCAACAGTGACTCTGCCATTTGTGTGTAGACTGTGTGAAAGGTGGTAGCTTATCTTAAAGGTTACCTGATGGGTTAAGAAGAGTTGAGAAATGCACACAAATATTAAGAACAGAACATTCGAGTCCAGTTTTCAATGACACAAAAGTGGGATTGCATGTGTGCATACAGTAGAAATTTCAGAACCAACCTCCAATGAGGTGTTCTGGATTAGGGAAAGAATGTGTGCTTGGCAGTAAACAATCATACAGTTTGGTACTTGAATATTAAATCGAGTATTACACTGCTGGTTTTTGTTTCCATGAATTGTAGCTGTGATCCTGTATCCTCCACCAGTGTAGAGAAGGCCTAATAACAGTTAAAACAGCATTTGAAAACCTCTTGAGAGAAGGTTGCTACCTAGTTCCTCTTGGTCTTCAAAATGCTTATAAAAAGCTTAAACTAAAGCAGGCTTATTAATGTTAGCAGCAAAATATGATCAACTGAAACCAGTTTAGAAACTTGTTTCTTCATATGGACATTTTTATAGACAAATCTGCGGAGGGAGAGATGGGGCAGGTCTAATCTGAAGCATTTTGCATGAAAGAAGATTGCAAATGCCTCCTTGTAACACACACAGCAAAATCCCCATTGCCTGGAGGGAGAAACTTTTTAATGATAATTTCTTACATTTATATAGCACCTTTTATTCCCTAGGACCCCAAGCACTTCATTAACTCTATGCAAAAAGCTTCACCATGGAAATACAGSCACTGTATGCATCATTCTTTGAAAATTTCATTTTCAGTTAAAACATTTCTTTCAATAACAAAATATTCTGTTCATCCCATATACAGCAGCCAAAACAAAAAAGAGAGAAAAGATTAAATTATATAGTTTCAAGATGAAGAACAATTTAAACCTGTATGATTTTCAAAATGGTAATACACTCATGCAATGGATACATTGCATTAATCCCATCTATTTTCCCTCTCCATTTACTACTTTGATCTCAACTTTATACTGTAGCATTTGGTGACAGCAGAAAATTTTGTCTTCCATAACATTTCCAAAATTGAAATGATACTTGATGTCTGAATTTCTTTAGACAAAAATGGGGCTTATAGGGAAAAGTAGTATCTTTTATTAAATCCACTRCTATAACTGGAAAAAGTAGACAAGCTTTTGAGCATGCAAGACCTCAGGCTTTTTTCAGCTATAATGGCTGTTTTAATAAAATGTCTTACCTCTACCTGCAAAGTTTGGCTTGTCTTAGTCCTTAAACCCTCACAACTACAAAAACAAGGCCCTACAAACATGGTCAGAAAGATATCTGTGTGTTATCGCTCAGTTTGCTGCAGAGATTTTCTTTCTATCCTACAGCAGTGTCTCCAGTTTCTTGTTCTTCTTACGACGATATAGTACTTATTTCACTAATATCAACAAATTCAGGAACTGCAGATACTGGCTGGTTCCACAAACAGTAATTAAAGTAGTATTTCTACTGAAATTTTAGAAGGACTAACATCAGAATGAATTGGGTCAGTTTGATTTATTTCAACATTATAAAAATTGAAAGAGGAAAAAGTGACTTTTCTTAACACTTTTTTATTTGAGCTGTTGATTCATGTTTTGTTGGCTTACTTGTTTCACAGCCTCTTTTGAAATACAGTTGTCAACGTTAATTAAAGAGGATTGTCTAGTCTTTTCTATTTTTCAGACAATGTATTTTCGTAATATAAATTTAGTCTCTGCTTCAAATCAAGATATTTTAGGCATCTTTGCCAGTACCAATTAAACTTACATCTTTCAGAATTGCCAGTAAAACAATAAGAGGGCAGTAAGAATGTATAGGTAAAATTATATGCCATTAAAACCTATGACTGTCTTAACAGTAATGCCAGGGTAAGGTTAGTCCTGAAATAAAATATTACATAATGGGAGAATATTTAGAAATTCTGTCTAGGGAAATACTACTGCTTGCTACTGTGAATTGCTTTTAGGACTGTCCTGCTGTTACAAGTTTTTTTAATCTCTGATCTAGGAATAAAAAAGATTTCCCATATTACATAATAAAGACAACTGACACTTTGTTTTCCTATTTCTAGGATTTTACCYGTAAGTACTAGTATAAAAACATAGTATCTGTTGCTTAAATTGGCTAAACCTCCTCTAGCCATTACAAAACAGCTTTTGTCACAAGCACACTAAATATGTATCCAGCCTCCCACTGCTGTGTCGTGTTTTCAGTTTCACCGCTAAGGAGTGTTATTGTCATAGGCCGTTGATCAAAGAGGAGCAGCTGCTGGGGCAGCATGGTCTGCCTGGCACAGTAGGCTCCATTTGTAGTTGCTCCTTAGGTACCACCATAATAAACATTATTAATTAACAAATCCTGGATTAATTATCAATAATAATTAATTAACCTTAGTCTTTATGCTTATTTTCTTTTATCTTGCCTTATTCTAACTCATCCTACATTAAAAAGGTGATAGCTAATCCTGTCTCTTTGTGCCCCTCAGAAGGATCAGGCATCTCTCTCTTCTCATGTCTGAGTTACTGAGCTCAAGTCTCACAGAATTCAAAGATCACAAGAAAGCAGATTAGTGTAGGAAAATACCACTATATATTATCACACTGACCTTCTTATAAACAACAATGTATTGCCTTGGAGGGTTGCCATTTGCATCATGCACAGGAAGTATTAATATACGAAAACATGCTATGAGCAACAAAACCATAACAAGTTTCTTCCTGAGCCTGTTCATGAATTGTAACTTAGTGGGAAAGGAAAAAAACTGCAGCAATAAAGTGGCCTTCAATAGGTGACAGAAAGGACCTAGATATAATAGCTATAAATTGTCATAGCTCCACTGAAACCAGTCTGTTGATTTTCAGTTCACATTATAGTGCTGAAATCAGACACAGAGAGAAGACAGAGATAGTAATTTCAAGTTCCTTGTTTCAGGTGTCACACTGGTAACCTTAATGGATCCCTGCAAAGAACAGGGCATAAAAGAGTCCAGCTCCTACCACTGTCGGTCTCATGCCTGACCTTTGCCAAGACAGTCCGGTGCCTGGAAGGGTGGCGGGCTGGCGAGGTGTTAACTGATAGAGGGAGACTGCACGAGGCCTGCAGGGTTCTGGTCTTCCCCCTAGTTGTGTCACACCCCACTTCTTCCGACACCCACCTCTGTGACTACCATTAGGGTCACACCTGTGTCTAGACCATATATTAAAGACCTGAGCAATTTTAACGTGGGGAATTAGTGACAATAATCTTTTCAGGCACATTCCATCTCCAAATTTGTACTTGTCACTTCCACATGTCCCCAGTGTGCCCTATATGTACCAGTGAGAGACACAGCTAGCACAACATGGGGAAAGCCACCTCTCTCAGCTAAACACTATTCAAACACTCCACCAAAAGGGAAAAGATCTTGGCAGCTAACTCCCACCTTTTCTGTACTTCAAAGTCATCTGGACAGATTGAAGTCAGGACCAAGGTCCAAATGAAGATGTTTTCTCCAGAAACTTTTGCCTTTAGAGGCAAGTGCCATGTGTTTTAGCATCATTTGAAAAATGAACAGTATTTCTCAGTTGTCATCGTCATTGCCAGTGGAGTTGTATAACTACATACCAGAAAAGAATTCAAACCGCCTTCTTTCCCCCACGATTTCCTACTGTTCTGCCCTGTAGTTCCTGTATCAGCATCTGTCATTTCTCTCCCTAAGTCAGATGGACATACACCCTCTTGTCCATACTCTAGATACAAACAGTTAAGTAGATCTTTATTATTGTCTGCTTATGAAGCTCCAGAGGTTTGTGTATGGGAAGACATAATAATGATACTTAAAGAACAAGTAAAGAAAGCAAAAAAGTACTTTATTACTATTAATATGGAAGTACTGTGAAGCTTATTTTGTATTTAGGTAAGATCACAGCAGCAATAAATCTGTTTGATATGCCACACCTTCTGTTTGTTTCTTAATTGTAAGGAGTTTGGTTTTGATCAAGACAATTAATTATGAATATAGCTGAGTTTTCTAACATCAGAGATAAAGCTTAGAAAAACTACAAAAGCTTTTTTAGAGTATATTCTACTGTATACATAAGCATATATCTTCAGGGCATGAAAACAGACACCTTTATAACTGAATCCTGGAAAGGAGAAAAAAAGATATATAAAACTGAGATTATTTTAGACACTCTTAGAGTTAATGTGCAATTCTGAAAAATTACCAGACTTTGTGATTACACGGAATCAGTATATGGCATGGTAGATAAGTGTATTTCATATTTCAGTTTTGTCATTGTAATGTAAAGTTTCCTCCTGCAGAATAAAAATAATGACAAAAATGAACAGAGCAGGTTAGAACTTAGGGTTATTACAAAGGGAGTTTTATCACCCAGTAAGTTTTTCTTTCCAACCTCCCCGCCAGTCCCTCTCTATGCAAATAGGGGGGAAGCATCTCTAGTTCCTCAGCTTGGTCACATCCTTTACCACTCACCTGCCAGAAGAGTATCTTCAGTACAGTGATCAAAGCTATATTAAAACTTCTGCTTCTCTCTTATTCATCTAGTATTTCCAGATCACATCCTGTCTATACTCTCAGATGAATTCTTTGTGCGGCGGTTCATTTGCCATTATCCCATTCAAAAAATATTGTCTTTGGGATTTACAGGGAGATCTTGTATTATAATACTACTACTTTTAGTGTGAAACTCATAGCAACATAAAATGTCTCACTACAAGTTCAGTGAAATAGCTGCAAAGACTGCCATTGACTTTAATGAGCTTTTAATCAGGCTCAAAGAAAGAAAATTCTAGCACTTATTTTCCTAGTAATACAAATCAACATATTTAAAATAGCTGTAAAATAGTTATTTCAGTATCCTGAAATGCACGCTGTGTGGCAGTTTCTCAGACAAAAGAAAGAATGAAGAAACTTAAAGGAATTGTCATGTTTCCTTTTAAATTTTGTCCCAGTTTCACATTGCTCCAGAAGACTTTGGTTTCCAACAGTGTGTTCATAGGTCAGTGTGGAAATGCATTCAGGTAAGGCTTTAGAAATGTTTTTTTAGTTAGGCCATGCAGACAATTCATTGAGTAAAAATGGGATATCTGTAAAGGCAGAAATAGCAGAGTAGTTCCATTTGGAAATTTCATCAAAAGAACCTATGTCTGAATACTTACAGGCAGTCTTCAAATCTATCTACTAATATCAGATTTGTCTCTCTAATTCAATCCCAAGCATATTAAAATTTCTTTGTAAGAAGTTATGCGTGAATTGTAATACCTTGGGCTTTGAGTTACAATGTTTATATTCTGCTTTAAAATAAAACAGTGAAACTGTTTTTACTTTACTCAAAAAAAGAATCCTGATTTTGAAACATAACAGGAGTGAATGAGGTAATGGTGGTTTAATATTTCATGTAGACCTCTTAATCAGCAAGTCATTTAACCCAATCAATGTAAGACTGTACTTTTAAAAGTATCCCATTTATGAATAAGCAATGACAATATCTTTGTCACATGAGTACATGTTATCAATTATGCTTTCTGGAGGAGGAGGGTGTCATCACATTTGTGGTAGCACACACAGCTTTTCACAAGGACTGTTAAAATGGCACATACTGAGGAAAACAGTGCTAGGATTAATTTAAGACAACAGGTACTCACTAAACATGAGCCCTATACAGTCACTTCCGTCATCAATGCCTTATTGTTTATTTAAACCCTTATACAGAAACAAGTACATATTGAGAGTTCATTTTATTCTTTGATAGTGGCCAACAGGAGCTGACACAATTTGAATTACAGGCCCAGGAAGTGGAGGGGTTGCACGAGGCCTGCAGCACTCCAGCTCTGCCGGCAGACAGTGCAAGGGGCAGCTCCGGCCAGCAAAGAGTTATGAGGAGCAGTGATAGCTCTTCCTGTCAGGAGCTTCAAAAGTAATAGGCTATGGAAAAATAGTGATGCCCAGCTGTTGAAGTTTTATTGATAGATCAGTTCTCCAGCACACTGAGAGCAGAGCGGCTGAAAACACCATCTGAGAGAACACGCTGCTTTTGCTGCGTAGGACCCACCAACAGAAGTCCATGGTACTCCATAATGCCATGGGGGCAACATGTGATGCTAGCAAGAGGGTAGGGCTGGAAATGGTGGTGACCCTGCAGGACATGGAGCCACTGTTTCTAGCCCTATGTATATGTTCATGTTGGCCCTTCCACGTTCCTCCTGCATGCTGTAGGATCACTCTAAAGTAGACCTGGAGGGAAACACTGAGAGAACCCTTGAACACAGACAAGCCAGGAATCAAGGTGGCTGCACAGGGGTGTCCCCACACTGCTGTGCTGGGTTGGTCCTGAGCACTTGCCTGAGTCTGAGCAAGTTCCTAGGGTGTTTCCGGGTCTCTCAGGCACAGCAAATGAGGCACATCAATCCCACAGCACTAACAGAATACCATGTAAGGCCTTTGTAGTATTCATGTGACAACTCATTTGCACCACATGCAGCCCACAACCTACACACTCCTGCCTACATTTATGTACAAAGCCTTACCAATCACCACCCTCCTGATCTTGCTGCAGCAACATGTTGTGACAAGCTGCCACTCATGAGGCTGGGGAAGGCCAGGGAAGACAGCAGCAGGCTCTGCAAAGTCACAGACAAGGAACAAGGTAAGGCAGCTGCCCCAGGGGGAAGGGAGCCAGCACCATGATACTGTGCAAAGTGAGAGAAACTCCATGCCCAGCRACAGCACCAGGCATGTCTCAGCTGCTGCTCTGTCGCACATGCCTGCTTTGCTATGGGCTGCCCTCACTGAAATCATATTTGACTCTAGGCACACATCACAAGTACCTGGTGGGACAGCACAGGCATCACTTCCAACTGAGGGGCTGCAGGAACACCAGGTATTTCCAGCGACTCTCCTCAGCCAAGCACTGACCTGGAGGACAGTCCCAAGTGTGGGATAGGACAAGAGCAGAAGCAGGAAGTTCCAGGCTTGCATACAGGCAGCTTCTGACATGTCTGAGAACATGCTGCATGAGCACGCTGAGTCGAGGAGGGATAAGAATGGCAGCATGCAGTTTGGATCAAGGCCATATCCCTTGTCTCTGCTTCATCCTCCCTTGGATAGCCGGCATCTCCATGGTATGTCTCTCAGACACTGAGGACATGTCCCTGTAACAACGAAAGCTGCACGGCCAGATGGCGCTGAACAGGTCTGGGCAGGTATGGCACATGTACAGGTCCTGAGTGCAGCATAAGGGCCAAGCCATATGGCTTTGTGGGATAGGCATGGGGGTGCTCCAGGCAAAGGCACGGAGGAGTGGAGATGGTCCAGACTCCAGTGTGTGTGTTGGGGGTGGGGGAGATAGAAAAGGTTTCTGAGGAATTTTCCCCCAACATCCTAGCTGGGGCACTCCCAGGGGGCCCCAGAGGGTATATGATGGCCAGACAGCATAGCCCTAATAGTAGCACAGGAGCACATTTACTGGACAGAAAGACATAGCTAGCTAGCTGGCCTCTTCAGATTTGGTGTTTTGTACGTTCTGAGTGAAATGAGGATATTTTATTTGCAGTTCCCTGGCTAAACAAATCCCACTTTCCAGTAGGAGCAGGCAAATTAAATGGCTTGGAGAGTTTCCTATTGCTTATTTGGAAATAAATCATGTGAGTGATGATCTGTGCACCAGAGGAAAACTAACCTACTATAAAATGCAGTATGCACCAGTGTCAGCTGACACCCAACTTGCAATGCCATCCTAGACATGGGATCCTTTCTTTGAAAGGTTATACGATTTTCAAAAATATGTCTTTGAGGAAGTGAATGAAAAAAATCTCACAAGTCCTATGTTTCCTTTAAGTTGTAAATGATAATTACTTGGCTTTTTTGATCAAAATTTACACTGAGCAGGGTATGAGAAGAGACTAATGGAAGTGTAAACTATCACAGAAGAGCTTGTAGAAAGAATCTAAATTTTCTCAGTATTTTTTATTTTACTTCAGTGGAACTATCTGTGTAAGAGGGCTGGCTTGGTCCAGATTTGATCATTCTCTTCTGAAGCCTGGCAGACTGCTAAAAAGAGAGCCTGGGCTATCATTCAACATCCCTTTTTATTCTGCTTTATGGGAATATTATTTTGATTTTCATTTTACTAGTATTTAAAAGCGCTAAAAGTTACTGCAGCTGTTTGGTCACACAATAACAGACAGACTCTAATTTCTCATGCATGGCACCCAGCATGGTGTATCACTAAAAAGGCCCCAAACCTGCTCCTGCATTCTAATAAGTATGTGTGTCACTTTGTAGGAGATTAGAATCCTGTCCAAATTCTGCAAAGTCTAATAGAACAACAGTTGCCAAATGACAAAACCTATCAGAAAAAAACAGAGTAAAAAGGCATGTCTTTGTTTCAGATCTTCACAGCTTCAGTACTGGCAAGAGAAATGTCAAGGTTTCCAAAGTAAAGCCAGTTAACCACTATAACTGCTATTAAATATAAACAAGGACATAAAAATAGAGATGTTGGAAGCCAGAATAAGAACATTTGAAACAGTAGCTATGTATACAATTACAGTTTTGTTAACGTCTCCCACTACCGGAGCGTGCAGCTCCCTGACTGTGACAGCGCTGGGAACAGAAGCGTAGACCTCTGTGGCTGATAGCATTTAACCAACAACAGGGAATTCCAAGAAAAAGGGTTCTCAGTAGAGCTGCAGTATAGTGGGAGGAGGAAAGGGACAGCAGAGAGGTGCAGCTTGTTGCCCATTACTGTGACGCAGAGTACACGTCACACGGAAGGAGCAAGAGTACCTCCACTGTCTCTGTCCTTCGCCCCAGTAAACTCATCTCGTCATAGTCAAGGCAAGCGAGCTACGTACCGATAGCAGCGAGTTGTTTTGAAGCCTCTTAGGCAGGAAAAGAACAGATTGAATCTATTCTGCTGCAGTGGCAATAAGACAACRTACACTGGTGTCCTAAACCAGAAAAAATCACTTGGAAAATAATATAAAAATGAGATCTTAATGGGCATCAGTTAGTGTGTTAAAAATATCACCATTTTCCTTGCACAGACACAGCTGTTAAATAAATGCATTACTCAACACTGATTATCCATATGACATAGTAAATGAAGATGGCATATTCTTAAGTAAGAATTATGATCTTGTCTGTACACAAAAACTGCATCCATTTAACTAAATCAGTAAAGAAATGGATGCAGCACAAGCCAAAATGTAGACAAAATGCAGTGGGTAAAATGACATGTATGTATGTATCTATTCAAGACTTACGATTTTGGCAGCCTTGTTTTCTGCAGGTACAATGTTGGCGTTCTTATCGTCTAAACATGACACATAATGATCAAGACTCTGGAAGCGAGGAAGAGGAGGGGCAAGACAGTGATCCAAGGCTCACTAGAGGCTATGATGGCCTTTCAGTGAGCTTCTAAAGGAAGCCAAAAGAACAGAATTGTTCTTCTGCAGAATAGCACTGAACTGCTGTCTGAGGTTGCGGCCATTATTGAACTACTGGTGTTTCAGGTATAGAAAAGAAATAAATTAAAATAATGAACTGATGTCATTAAACTACTGTGGTGTTGAATATATACTATTGTTAAAGATAATGAATGTTTTCAATTCATTATTTCAGGTTTTATGACAATATCTCTGTGATAAATACTTCTACAAATTCTAAAAGTCAGATACAGGAAGGAAGAGTCTGCATGCTATAAACTGCCACAAAACCAAAGACTTGTCAAAACAAAATGAGCTATAAAACCAGTAATATTCAGGCAACGTCACTCTCATTAAACACCTAATGATGCCACAGGCATATCAGTGGGGAAATGCTCATGAGGATCATGAGACATTAGGAGAAAAAATAAATAAATAAATTGCCTGCCCCTAAAACCGCTTGCCAAGCTGTTTGTATATTCTGCCGCAGGCAGTTTCTTGAAAAAGAGGGAGACGTGCGTGGAGATAGTCAGTGGCTATTAGATGCTGATGATAGAGAGGGCAAGCAGAAGAACTGATGCTAGAGATTAAGGGCTGCATTTTGCTTTCAGTTGTCTCACATGTCTCAACATTTCATAGTATTTAAATGAATCTGTTACATAAGGCATTTCTCCTGTCTACACTGCTCAGCAGCCATATTCTCCTTTCTGGTATGGATTGTCTTGGGAAACTTGCCAAGTTGTGAAAGAGCAGTGCATAAAAGGAAATCATGCTCAAAAGTTGGGGGGGGGGAAGCTGCAGGTGAACGGATTCAGTGCAGCAATGTATGTACAATCTTCTGTCTCAAAAAACGCAGGGTGTAAGTGAAATGGGAGCCAGAATACTTTTACAAAAAGTACGCAGGGCTAGCAGAGACCCTGAGCCATCACACTCACATTCCAGGGAGGGCAAGAGCACAGAGCAGCAGGACTGCTCAGCACCTCACAGGCTGCTGCTTTAGCAGATTAGAAGAACAATCAAGTATTTTCTTTCAAAATGCTAGAAAAGCCCCATCCAGTTTGGGAGCCCATTACTGCCAGATGCTGAGCACTTCCTTTACACTTAGTAACAATCTGGACATTTTAATTAAAGACAGAGGGAAACTAGGGTGGTCCAGGCCCCTTGTAGGAGTAAGCTATTACCTGCCTGCCAGGATCTGCCCAAAAGACCTGGTATTTCCTACAGAATTCAGTGAATGTGCTCATTGTTGTTAATATTAATTATGCTATTTATTAATAGCCAAGCTCTCAGGTAACTGTTGGTGTTTCATCTCTCAAAGTCAAAGTGCTTTACAAAGGAGAGCATTATCAACAAAGGAACACAGACATCTACACTGGGGCTTTGGCACATAAAGAGCATCCTAGTTCACCTGTAAAGTAGATTTGCCAGTTGAGCTTTACTCTAGCCATCTGCCTTGGGGACAGTCTTTAAATCTTAAATGATTGGGGGGAGGAAAGACTTTTCAGCTGAAGTTCAGTAAAACAAACATCTACAGCGGATTAGGCAACCTGCGCAATGCTGTGCCTCCCTGAAAGACGCAGAGGTCAAGGACACTCTCAGCCTGAAGGTCTGCGACACGTGGGCAACCTCAGGGTGTCTCCAGAGCAGACCAGGGATTCATTGCTGCAAGGTGCTGCTGTGGATTATGGCACTGAGCACTTTCAACTGCCCCATCCCTGAAGACAAGATTTACTGTACCTTCACCATCTTCACTAGTAAAAGACAGGTGAGGGAATGTGCTTGGGCTGATATATTTTTGGGCAGCTTTGTACTGCCTACAGACTAGGATTTTTCATCTTAATGACCTGCAGCTGAAACAGATGTTTTGCTTTAGTGTTTTAAAAGCACTTCACAAAACTTAACACTAATTTATTCTTTCACAGTGCAGAAAAAAGATATTTGATATCATTACTCACATAACAGAACAATGTGAAAAATGGAAACAGATGTTTCTCATTTAAGCATGAATAAGAAGGAAGTGAAAGAAAAAAGATGATGTAGTAGTAATGATTAAGAAAAATATGATGGCTTGGTTAAGTTAAGACAATTTCTTATGGATCTCCATTCAGTCCTGAAAGATCTTTCTAATGACTTGGTCCCTGATTCAGCAAGCACGTGTAAGTGCTTAACTCCAGCTGTGGTAGTTGTTTCATATGCTTTATTTATAATGTTTTTAAAAGGTGTATAGCCAAATGGATATTTTACAGTTAGGAGCTGAGGGTGCAAGGATCAACAGCATTATTCCTGTAAATAGTAAAGCGCTGATTGCTCCATAAACTACAGACATCTGAACTTGAATACCAGAATAGAAATAAAGTCAAACTGAAAATACGTTGTTTCTTGAAGCCAGAAGTGTTTTGATTTGACTGCAGCTCAGGCAGAGCATTGTCAGGCCCCGAAGAGGCAAGTAGAAACCCACTGGGTGCTATGGGGGGGCTGCATGGCTCCGCTCTGCACAGAGAGCCTGCTGCCCCGGGACACGGCGGCTGGCAGGAGGGGCCCCTCTGCACCGGCAGCGGCCTCACCTCTCCCTGTCCCAGCGGAGGGAAAGGTCCAACTCAGCAAAGGGGCCTTTCCCAGCAGAAACCTTCAGGAAGCCTCCAGTGACTCAGGTTTCACCGACTGAAATGTGACCCTTTCCCAGTCCACCAATGAGAAGAAAATGACTGGCTGGGGGGAACTGGAGCTGGGGAAGGGTTAACATTCCCATACCTATGTGAGTCTGGCAGGATTTGGGTGCATTTCAAAGAACACATCTTTCATTTGAGTTACTGCTTTTTGTCTTAAACTGTCCTTGGAAGGTGAAGGATCCACACAGACCTGTGCACACCATCAGACTTGGAAAGACTGTTTTCCATCTCCTTTTCCTCCCTCCAGAGTAAAGCCCGGGCCGCGACGGCATCACCCTGCCGCAGAGCCACCCCCCAGCACCCCCCAGCGTCCAGCCTGCCCAGGCCTCCCACCATGGGGCAGAGCTGCCTTTCACAGCGCTTGGAGCTGGGCGAGAGGCAGGGAGCATCCCCACTGCGGGGAGACCCTCCAGGGACCTTGCCACGCTGAGGTCTGCTCTGGCAGTTTGCGCTCCTTGTTACTCCTGAGAAAACGAAGCTCTTCCCAGCCTCACGTTGGCACCAGAATTATTTTTGGTCCAGCTGCAATGACACATTCTGCCCTCTCCAGTGCACCCTAGCCCCAACAGGCCTCACAGTTTAGCTACTCCTGATGTTCACAGTAAGGAAGAACAGCAAAAGCAACTTTCAGATTCCTCATGGATCACAGCACTTAAAAAAAATTTTTTTTTCACTTTATTACCAGACTGTTCTGATCTATTAGGAACCACTGGAAACAAACATAAAGCAGTATAAAATTCCTTTTTACAGAGGATTTTTTTTTTAATTTTTAGCTTTCAATTTTCCTTTCTTAGAAAAAAATTGAAAACTAACATTCTCATTTTCTTGTTTGTATTTTAAGGACAATATTCCAGATCTAGAAAACTGTCACTTTCCACTCACCTTTTTTTGATACAAAAAAATGTTTCTGAGATTGACACTGACTTCAGCATAGCTGCATCGGGGAGAGATTTGGTCCTGTGTATGCAGTCCACAGACTGTGCATGCAGAATTAATAATCTCGTTAACATTACTATATGCAAATGCTCCCACGATGCAAAGAGAGATTTGTATTTCAGATTAATATTTTATGGGAATTTTGTGTGTACACAATAAATAAATAAATGGAGGGACACAAGGGGACATGCAGAACATGTGCATCATGTGTGAGAACTGCATTAATTCTTAAATGTTTGCAATGGCCACAAGATGGTTAAGGAACAAAAAGATTTATTATTGTAATTACATAGGAGGAGAGAATCAGAGAAGAGAAATGAGAGATCAAGGGAGTCGTTTCATGTTACAGTGTCTCCAGCTGCAGAGCTGGCTTGAGAGGTTCTCCAAACCCTCCTGCCCCCATCCTTTGCGCCCTGTGTGCCTTCCTCTGCCTGCAGATCACCATCCCTTTAACTGTGCCAATACGACCGTTTGCATGTTCATGCTCTAAACCAGCTCTTAATTACATCATGGAATCACACCCTTTGTCTATCTGGTCTCTCATTCATTTTCAGCTGCTCTATAATAAGGGGCAATACTATATAAAATGTCAGAGCTGGTACAGTCCTGCAGAGATGAAAAGAGGGGCACGGTGGGGATACTGAGAATAGGACTCTGTGATTCGGGTTTTAAAAAGGAGAGTTATTTGGAGAGAACTGTCACTGGCTCCCCATGTTTCAGCTCCTGGGTCACCCCCTTCCTCACCTAGCTGGTTGGCCTCATTCCATTGAAGTTTTATTGCTACTCTGGAATGACACGAAGCTCTCTCATGCTTTAACTATAAGAAATGTAATATTGCATTTGTCCAAAAACCTACATGAGTAAAGAAGATCCCTGAGGGGATATTATTAACTGCCTGCTACTTATCATTGATGGTTATTCTCTGAGACAACTCTCCTGTTTAATCTTTATGCTCTCGACAATAACCCTTCTCTCTTTTTGATCAAGTGTTTAATTTTCTTGAAAGATTTTCTCCGACTTTAGTTATTATTGAAGGGGATTTTAATTTTACCCCAACTCTTTAATGGCTAAATCTTGCATATCCACTATTTCAAATAGGGGTATTTCAGTTATTCTAAGTAAATAGTTCAAGGATTTGGTCTTGATAGGTAGCTGGAAATTTTCAAATCAAAACAAAATTGAAATTGCACTTCCTTTTCCACTTCAGAATAGAGTTTTTAGTCTCCCTGAGTGACCTGCCAGTGCACTGGAATAAGAAATGGGTACTGCTACAGAGCATACTCTGGTGTCAGAGGAGTCTGAGTGGCAGCCCTGTATGTGAAATCAGTTAGCTAGTTATTTCATCTGCAGCTGATCAAAGACAAACAAGATAAAAAAGACAAACAAAGGAAAGTGTTGATGCAAAATGTATTCTTATTTTCCTAGTCTCCACAGACAATATTATTTCTAAATTTCCTCTAATTGTTTATAGTAGAACTTTTAAGAATAATAGGAGAGAAAAAGAAAGAAAAAGCCAGCAGAGGTTCAGCAGAGAGCAAAGACAGGAAACCCTTGAAATCCGGTTGCTTTCCCTTCTCACAAGCATCCACAGTCCTTCCCCACTGTCAGTGCATCTCTGCAAACCCACTAGGAGTGTAGATCACAGGCAAGTATCTAACAATTTAATTCCATTTAGGGCAACCCAAACCTCTTCCGGAGCCAATAAAACATTCGAATGGGCCCACGATTTTGGTGGCTCTACTCTGTGTTCCAAATACTGGCACGTTGTCTTTGTTGTGAGATTTGACTGGGTGGAGCAGACTCGCAGAGCACCTTGTTCAGCTCCCCGCAGCTGAGAGCTGAGCTGGGGCTCAGCCCGTCTTCCTTGAGCTACTGGGGAGGCTTTCTCACGTCCCACACAGCCTGATGCAATACAGCCATTTATTTGCCTTCCTCTCCCCTGCTCTACAATAACCCCCTTCACAGCTCCCCTCATTGATTCACTCACAGGATGAAATCAGAGAGATGCCAGGAGAAGCGTGGGATGCTGCTGTTCAGTGACCAGGAATTCGCATGAGAAAAAGACCTGAGTGAAAGAGCAGGGGAAGGAATTTCCTTACACTTTAAGAAAAACAATCTGGTGGCTGAAAGGGCCAAGCATCTAGACCACAGACACTGGACTATGTACATCTAAATCTACACATCCAAGCCTAAATTTTCCCATCTGTTAAAAAAAGAAAAAGAAAAAGAAAAAAAAAGGCTTGAAATACTTCTCTATTTCTCATCACAGTTATTGGGGTTAATTAATTAATTAATGTTTGTATACCACCATATTGTCAGAAAAATCTTTCCCCTGAATCCATGTGTTTTCAAATATTTCAGTTGAAGAGTTAAATAAATTCTACAAACAGGTTTGAGACAGGATATAAATCGGGGCAGATAATCTTGAGATGATAGCCTTAAAATTAACCTAATATTGCAAAATCTTTAAGAGCAACTATTTACTTTCCCTGTTCCATTTCTGTTGAGGCAGTTGGACTCAGCAACCCCATTTGCTTTCTCAGCATCTGATGCCAGAGTACACAAGCAGAACTGGTGGAAAGAGCACAGCAAGAGAGAGATGTAATCACCAAAGAAATGGAGCAACAGACTTAAAAAGAGCATGAATCTCACAGCAGGTCAGTTGAAATGGCAGCTGTGCATTTCTGGGCTAGTACCAAGTGTCCACTACGGCCTTATGAGAGCCTTGTGGCTTTAGATTTTGTCCCCGTTGACTAAAACATATACATATTTTCTAGCATTACTATCACTTTTTAAAAAGTACTAGCTCAGCCTTAGCTCAGGACAAACTTTCTCCAATACTCGATTTTTCTAATCTCCAAGACTCAAACAAGACATGTGTGGAGAATCTTTTTGTGCTGCCCTTCACATTTACATTCAAATCTTCCTTGCTTAATGAGCCATGGGCTGTTGCTCTGAAACAGAGGACATTAACAGTTCAGAAAAAATAAACCCCTGCAGATTAATCACCTGGCTTCATCATGGGCCCAATTCCAATCAGTAGACAGGGTGAAAGCAGAGTATCTCTGAACACCCTGTCTGCCTGATAAGCATGTTAGCAGATCACTACACTCGGCTTTGACAAGCATGTAGCATATGCGTCCTATTCCGCTGTTTATTTCAAATGAATACCAGAGGTCTCCAAATGTTACTATATTCACAAAACTGACAATTGTGTAGCCATTACATGATTCTCTTCGCACTCCCCCCTTCTCTGTGCCAGTGAAATAATATCTATTTCCTGTCTCTTTATTTTTAAAGAGAATGTCTTAGTGCTTCCCAAACACCACTAAACTGCTACATATCACTTCCAAGTCTGCCATGCAGTAATCCTTGCAAAACGATCTCCACACATTGAGAACCTCGCTTTGCTAGAAACTGGTCACTGACTCATGGTATTCATGCTCCTTCATAAACCACTAGTAGCTTTATTGTTACTTAGCCCAGCTACTCCATTTTAGTACAGGAGGGGCAGTAAAAGAAGCAAACATGATTAACTGTTGGCCAAAAGGATGACAAACCCATCAAAAGCCCTTTGCCAAACCCTGAACATAGCACAGACATGACACAGTGCTTAATTCTCTGGAAACACAGAGAAAAGAAACAGCCGCAGAGCCAGTTGTGCCATTAGCACAACTTCCCCCATCCCACAACAGACTAAGGTCAGAAAAGACAAATGTTATATGGTATTAAAGAGTTAAACAAACCTGAGCTGCTCCAATTTATGTAACAACAATACTCCCCCCATCACCATAACCCACCTTGTCACCCCTGCTGCCCCAGCCCTCCATGGTTCAGGAGACTTTTTGAACAGAGTGATTCTAGCACAAAATGAAGCAAGTACCAGCTCTATTTTTTGACCATTTCTTATTCATCTCCTTTCTCTTGTTGGGTCAAATCTCAGTCCCACTGAGATCCAGATTTGGCCTATTAGCTGGAAAGGGTGAACCTCCATCCTCATTTCTTCCCTTCACCTATTCTAATAGCTTATTTCCCATGTTTCCATTTTTATAGCCCTTAGTGACTACAGGAGCGTGCTGCTTCGATTGCCTTTACTTTATCCTTCCCACAGGTCATGCAGGTCAGTGGCATACCTGGAATAAACTGGGACTGTTATTTCAACCGTCAGTTGTGCATCAGCTGAAAGGCAGAGTCCTGCTGGCAGGGAGACTGAAGCAGCACAGAGCAAAGCAGCGGACAGCATCTTTGATGGCAACTGTGCGCTTCAGCTCCCAGCTGTTAACAGGTATCCATGGGCACCGTTGTTCCCCTGGCCCCATTTCCCTTTGATAATTTTGTGTTGCTATTGGCGCATTTCCCCTGTGACAATGCACCACAGGCTAGATCCTCCACAGATTAAAAACAGCACAGACCTGGGCAGAAAGCAACACTGTGCTGTTTCCCTGAGCTGAGGATTTGGCCCTCTGTTCTGAATAGTCCTCACAGACCTCATTTGATGGTCTCATCAGGCAGGGCACTGAGGAGCACCAGGTTTGATTAAGAACACTGTGAGCAGGGTACGCTCAGCCCCAGATTCCCCAGAAATGATCCTTTACAGACTGCAACCTGGATTCTACAAAATGATCCACATGGGGAGTTCCCGTAAATACAGTGGGGCTTCAAACATCTTTGCAAAACTTTGGCCTATGCTGGGGTCACAAGCCCTGGGCTCAGGCACCGTTAATTCACCACATCTTCATAGAAGCAACAATACTGCCGAGAGGGATGCAGACATGTTTGCTTTATGATGACGCACAAGGACTCTGCCTGGAGTCTCCCAAACAAGCCTTTCCTCTCCTTTAGTGGCATGCAAACAGTGCACGCTACATGCTTTAAATGGGATTCAAGTCACTTCTTTCATTGCTGCTAGAGCAGGTACTGCTGGAGATAAAAGCAACTGTCTCAGAAGAGCAGGTACGACATCTGGTACATAGCACCAAAAATAAATCTTTAACTTCCTCTCATACCTGCCAAATCTGCTCCAAGGAAATAAACTTGGGAAATACTACAAATCCACACTCTTCTCTGATTTCAAAGGAAGAACTGACCTATTTTTTTTTTTGTCCATTTTACACATTTCCTATGACAAGATCAGTTTGCTAAAACAATGGGATATGTTTGGAGTAACCAAAATCATAAAAGAAAACTGCATGCAAATGAAAAAGCCAAGCAGCCTGATGTTTGCTTTGGAGGTAGTTCACGCTAATACCACTATTTATAGCGCAGCAGCACCTCAGGGATCCAGTCATGCTCAGCACACCTACTTGGTAGGCACTATACAAATATGAAATCTGATAGTCCCTCCCCTGAAGCGCACTCATACTTGTGATTTATGGAGACTGGTTGCGTAACTCCCCCATGCACTTTGGGAGTGGTCCATTGTTCAATTATTTTCTCCGATCACATTTGTGTAATAAGTGTTTTCTATACCATTTTAGTAGCTCATCTGGCTTATAAAATGGGAGATTTGTGTATTGGAGAAGATGACCTACTTAAATCAGGAACAATTAAAGATCCACTTCCTATTTACAAGCTTGAATAAGAAACCACATGCAAAAATCAAACTGAAGAAGCTGGGAAATGTTTCAGTGCTACAAATCTGGTCATACTAGAGGGTCTATGGGGGGATCAAAAAGGAAGTATATGTGATTCTTTATTAGCAATGTAAATAGGACACATTTGGAGGCTGTCACCACCCTGATCACTCATCTGCTTTTATTAGTCCTCATTCTTTATTCTTATTGTCTTTGGTTTTCTGCACTTGTCATTAAAGTTAGTTATGTTATAGGCATCTGTTTAGCATATTCTATATGAAAATGCAAATGGAGATGAAAAACAGTAAAATAAATATATGCAGCTTCCATATCATGTGCGTATTTGACTGTAGCATGTCAAATACAAAAGAATTGTTTATCACTGCGAAAGTCTTTCATTCTGTGCATTACTTTTTTTACCAGCAGATGGCAGTTTACTATTATTTTAAATAGGCTCCTTTGTTACTATCAGATGTCTTAAAGTTTTAAGTGACATGTAAAGTCTTTAGCTAATATAAAATTTAATTTTCTTCTGCATCACCCCCTCCAGAGAAAGTAATCAGAACTAAGCTATTTATTTCAGTTTATAGCACTGCTGCTGACCCAAGCTAAACATTACCTATACAGAGTTATCCGACAGCAAGTTCACCCAGCTACACTGGGCATTATCGAGCCCCAAACAATCACCATTGCTACCAGCTCCCGAAAGCACACCTTACACGTGCTGATTCTCAGTCTGTACTCAGGGACTTGCACACAATATTATTAAGCCTGGAAACAAGGGCAATGCAAAGGATGTGACTCTGCACGAAAGGGCCACTAGTTTATTTATCTATGTGTTGCTGGACGCTATCCGAATTTTAGGTGACAAAGAGTTGAAACTGCCGGCCCACTCTTGCTGTGAGGGGCCAAGGAGGAGGCCGGGGTTGTGCCTGGAGGACTCCTGGGGAGACACAGCCCATGGGGCTGCCTGCCCAGGACTGCTGCCGCCCAAGACTCTCCTTTCATTTGCTCAGAGGCCCAACTATGAGGCCATCACTGCTGGCCTAATGCAGAGCTGAGAACAAGCGCTTTCTTAGCGCAAACCTCCAGCTATGAGCACAGCAAAATGAGGGGATGAGTCTGTCAGTCCAAAGAGGCCTCAGCCCCTTCAGGGCACAGCTTTCCCGGGGTCCCCAGAGCTGCCCCTCACTGCCATGCGTGGCTCTCGCAGGCAGAGCGGTGTCCTGTAAGTCCTAAAACCAGGCATCCAGGAGGCCTAACGCACCAACAGCCTCACTTCCCTACTGAGCCCGTGGTGGCACTGCTCAGGCTGTACGAGCCCATCTTCCCCCTCCCGCCCCGATGTCTCCCTCCTTTGTGCCCGTACCACATTCAGGCCAACCTGATGAGGAAATCGGTGAGCTTTTAGTCTGATTTGTCCCCTCATCCAACTCTCTGCCACCAACCACAGCACGCAACTGCTCCTTCTGGCAGTAGCAGCCACAAAGATTTATGCCAGCTTAAAGTGATCACATAAACGCTGGCTTCTTGCAGGAGCAGCACCAAAACAGCAACAAGGAGCAGAACTCCTTTCAGCCTGCACCACGGGCATGCCAGCTCAGCCTCACGCAAGACGATGGATGACGTTTCAGGTATATTTACATTTCTGCCAACTCTCCAGCCACTGAGCATGAGAGCAGGCTGGAACAGGCCTCTGTAAAGAGCGGGAGCAGGAAGGAGTAAAGGGCTTCCCTCACCTGCCCACAGGCTGGGGACAGACTGGTTTTGTGGCTGGGTTGGGATTCTGTTAATTTGTTTTTTCGTTTTGCTTACATGGCAAACTGCCTTTTCCTTAGGGCTGCACATGTCCTGTCAAGTCCTGTAACTTTTGAATTTCTCTGTGTTCCTTGTATTCTCACACTGAAGTGGCAAACAGGCTAAAATTCAGAGATCATTTTGCATCTGTTAAAGAACTAAAGAAAGCTAAAAGTCTCTAAACAAAGAGTATTGATGCACACCAGTGCAGTACACTAAGCGAGCTACCTTGGGAATGCAGAGGTTTTTTTATTGCTTTTTTGTTTTTTTTTTTTTTACAAGAAGTCCCACATAACCTCTTGTTAACGATCTGCACAGAGAGTGAGAAATTCACCAGTGGTATTAAATTAGGAGAAACTGAAAACAACAGAGAGAGCRGATGCATTATACAAATAGGCAAAGAAAGGTGAAAAACATGGGGAGGGGAAAGGAAACGTGATTCCATTTGGGAAAAAACAGAGCATGTTACAGTTTGGGAAACAATAGGAAAGATGTATACATGATATTAGGCGCAGGTTGACCAGGGAAACTGCCAGGTGTAGCGTTTGCACTCCCGTGCCACCGAATACTTTCATAGCAACATGTCCCCCCATGCAGGCTGGGGCTGGATCCACCTCAAGAACTGCAAGTAGGCACAACAGGATGAGTAACAGGAAGGGCAACTTCACTTTGAACATCACAACAAACTGTCGACACCAACATGAATGACGTACTGCCACAAAGCTCATCGTATAGGACTTTTAAAGCTAGGTTGGATAAAATACTCCAAAATGTGCTGAAGGCGACAGTTTAGCACTAGCAGGAGGAGAGACTGCCTAAAGGGACCTTTCCTCACTCTAACTTAGAAGATCCCAAAGATGCAGGACTCCAGGTACTCAGCATGGTGAACTTCTCACAGACAGAGCTGTGCTTGTAAAATACTGCTGACAGAACACCAACAACCAAAAGCAGCAAATATGAATCACATAGTGACTTTTTAGCATTTGATAGTTCCCAAACAATCACACAGGCTGAAAATACATGTTAATCAACCTCTCTTCTTAGTGTGTGCAACAGCATAAACACAGCAGACGTCCAAGTGAATCTGACACCATCCTATCAATTTTTATTTCCATCTGGGAAATACTTTAAATAATATTCAAAGTTGGTTTAACATCAGTTATTACTCTGTTTGATTATTGCATTCCTGAGATAATGGGTTTCAAAACTGTATTTTCCAGYTGAAGATTAGAGAGCTACTTCTAGGCTTCCTAACCTTCTTTAATAAAGCAAGATTCAATCTAGTCTCAGAAGTTGAACATTAATATAGAGGAGATTTGCTGTTATCTTAGTAAGTGTTAGCAGTAATCATTTACCATTTCCATTACTTTCCCACCTAAACCTCATCTACTCATGTTGAAAAGCAAACTAGAGTTCTCGTACCACACACTACCTTCTTCTTGCAGATACTCAGGGATGCATTCCCCTGCTGGACACCAGCTTTTCAGCTCTGCCCCACAGAGAGTGAAAACAAGTTCCAGTCTCAGGGCAGAAAGAGGATTAGTTCCTAGACCTGCTGTTGGGGATATTAAGGGGCAGGCGGAAAAAAAAACCCCACACATCCTGACAAGAATCCAGAGCAGGACTGTGGCCCACAGACTTTGTCTGAGATACTGCATTGCCATTTTTCAAAGACACCCTGGCTAAATCAGGAGGCCTAATCACCACACAATACACTCGTACTCGCCCCAAAATCTGTTCTAAAGACTGAGCACTGTCAGCCACTTCATGTTCCTGTGCCGTGGGTCACACTAAAAGTTAAATCAGCACCCGGACTCTGCCTAGGTTAGCCACTCTATAGCTGAGCAGTATATCGGGGGGGAAGGAAGAGCTGCAATCCAGGCCTAAGAGCCAGGATGTGCATTTCCCCACACTTTCCCCAGGCTTTATGSCACAAGCAGAGCAGCAGCCAAGTGACTTATCTGTAGTCAGCACCTTCTGTTTTCTGAGTTTCCTATCAGAGCACAGAGAAGCCATAATGCTGAAAAACTACAGAACCTCACTTTAAACCAGATTTTCCACCTCCCTTATGACCTGCCATGCCAAAATCTTTGCCATTGGAAGAGCAGGAGATTAAGGCTGATCAAAATCTGCAATTTTGCCCAGGATACGCAGCAAACGTCTAATTAGAAATTAATGGTTTTGGACTATATTCCTCTCCTATAATTTGTTATGCTCCGAAATATCTATACGGTGTAACTTAGAGGACAAGAGAGGGTCAAGTATAAGTCTCTTAATGAAGAAACATAGCAGCGCACGATGTAGGGGGCAGAAGAGATTGCAGACTGGCAATATTTGGCTCTATAGAGATACTGGGCTGCAAAACAGGAACAGAACAGCCTAGGGACAGGAGAACTTCAGGACATTAAATACCTGGTGGCTGAGAGCTGGTGCAGCTGCAACAACCAAGAAGGGTTTGTCTTCATCTGCGTCTGAGCAGGGCTGCAGGATCGCTCCCGATGGAGGCGGACGTGGGTCGTGTCACGTGTGGCTTTGTCCCTGGAGTCTGGCTTCCTGCAATGTGCTCTGCAGAGGGCAGCAGCTGAAGTCAGCTCAGAAACTGAAGCCAGTGAAGGGGGAAAAAAAAAAATCAGACTGTCAGGCGACATGTCTTGCTGTGAGTATGTCCCTGTGCTCTCTGCCTTTGCCTGTTGGTTTCTGGGTAGAATGAAGTCCTAGAAATCAGTGTCTTGAACCAGACACCACAAAATAGAGCTTCAAAATAACTAGATAATTTTAAAAATTTGCACTATAATGTGTATAGCAAAGTTGGGAATTAAACATACAGTAGAGAAATCCATGATTTGACCGTGTGTGGAGGAAGCCAGGTCCCATCAGAAACCAACCTATGATTAAAACCAGGAATGAAATAATACATGAGCGCCTACAGAATGGAAACCACTCTCAAATGAAACAAATCACTTTCATTTCTAACAGAAACAAAAAGAACCTAGAGAGTCAAATCTCCTTTCACCTCCAGGCAGTACGCAAACTCCTGAAGGCCAAGCTTAGCCACAACTTCTGTTGGGTTTTGTGGTAAGTTCTCTCTGATTAAAAAACATGTTTTGGTCCAGCACCTGAGGAGATCTTTGGTCAAACTGCACACTGCTTTGCACTTGGCAATTCTTCTAGTCAGCCAGGGTGTGGGACAAATGCAAAACTAATTCCTCAGCCAAGACTCATCTATTGTGGAACATATGATGAAGTAAGAATATACTCACTAGGTCAGTGGGGTCTATAAATTACAAGTGTTCCAAGAGTTACTAACAAAAGAAACTATAAGACTTCTTGGGTTTCATTTATGCCTACAAAGCTTGTTTACTGGAAACAAGGATCTTTACCCTGGAGTGAATTTTGCTGAATGAAACTCTTAAAGTTTAAGTAAATGCAAATAGCCCACACTGAAAATGTGAAAAATAAACAAAATATAATTTAATTTAATTTGAGCACCTAAGCAAGTCATTCGGAAGTCTGTTTAATGTTTAGGGAGAAAAAGCCTTAGTTCAGTCTCTACAAATGGTTTCAGTTAGTTCTGTGACTTACCATCTCATGAGGATAATCTGCTCCTAATAAGGACAGTTGCTTAGATTTATTACCCCACTGAGGTCTTGTTAAAGATCTAACAAAAATCCTATTTAATGAAAAGCACAATAGAATTTTTAAAATCAGTGTAGGGTTTAATTAGAACCTGAAACAGAATCCATGTTTTTATGCATAAGAAAAGCAAAAACAGATTTCAAAGCTGTTTGACTGCATGTAATTGGCAAAAACTATCCATTGAGCCAAAGTTAAAAAAATGTAGGCTATCATATGGAAACTGGAGTCTATTAATAAATAACAAACCTGATACATGTGCACAGCACTACATTTTTTTCATGTATTTTTTAATTTGCCTAATTTGCTGGGCATATCTTAGAGCAAACATGAGACACGCTAGCTGTTAAGTTGAACAAATCCAAAAGGGACAAAAAAAGACTGGTTGAAATCAATACATTAACATGCACCAGCATTTAAAAACATTCCGTAATGTTCCCAAAGAGTGCAGGCAAACTGCGGCAGTCTCGGTGCAAAACTGCTCTAATCTGTGTTCCCATGTAGTCATTACTCACACATGGAAGTATACAATTCCTACAGTCATTTTTCATGCATGAATAGTTTAAAACCCAAAATCACTGACATAAATACACAAGGGGGACCTCCCTTTAAAAGTTAACATCTTACGAACTCTGGAAGGGAGCATGCAGACACACACCAGCCCCCATGCCGGCACCGTGTTCCGAGAGCGTAGCGTCTGGGGGCAGCTGCCCCCTGTGGCAGGGCACGGGCCTTCCCCGGGCCACCGGTCACCACCAGCCACTTGGCCCCAGCTGCACAGGGCCAAATGCGGCCAGGTCACAAAAGGACGGGGCACAGCAAAGGCTCACAGCTTCTCCCTTCCCAGCACAACACATTTATGGGAAGAGAGGTCAGCTCAACAGCTGGTCAGGGCAGGCAGCTTCCTTCTCGGGAGATCATAAATTCTGAGAGAAAAGTCCCATAGCCTGTTTCTGCTTTAAGAAAAAGGCACTTTCCCTTCTCTGCTTTTCCCCAGGACAAAGGAGGCATTAGCTGGGGGGCAGGCACACATAGGTGGGCTCTGCACAGAGAGGAGCCGCACTTGAAGACAGCTCTACACAGCAGTAGCAAGCGTAACATGGCGGCTTGAAAGGGAGGTGACACAAAATGGTGGCCCAAAGAGGAGGTGACACAAAATGGCGGCCTGGCCCCGCCCGGGCAGCTGGTTCGGTTAGCACGGCAGGGTTGGAACCGCAAAGCAGAAGAGCCAGCAGGAGACTGCAGTCTGGACCAGGTCACGAGACTCCCGCGTGGGAAAAAGCCCCTAGAAGATAATATGTCAATATTCCCTCTGCAGCGAGTCACTCCCTCCTTTACCAATTCAATGCATTTTGTCACAACACATTTCAAGCCCACGGTAAGTGGCCCATTTGCTATTTAGGCTTTTCTCTACATAAAATTACAGCCCTTGGCAGTGCTGCACTAGGCAACCAGCACCTTTGCTTTTAAGGTGCATTTCTGTGCGAGTGAGCCCGGGGCAGCAGGGCTACAACCTCCGCACAGAAACAGCCAGATGACCTGAGCCAACTCCTAGCCCACATCTCAGGCTTCTGCAGCCAAGGCGGCAGGACGGCGCCGGAGGGAGTTTTATAGATCTAGGGACACCTCTGTAATCGAAATTCAGGAACAAAACGCCCAGGGCGAGCCGAGTGTCGGGCCAGGAGGGCCTGTATGGCCTCAGGCTGAGGCCGCGCTACCCCTCACGCAGCTGCACTGCCACTTCCCCACGAGGGCAAGGTCGGTGCCAGCCCTCGCCGCGGAGGGAGTTGCTCCCGGCCCCGCCGCTCGGCGACGCCATCGAGGCCGGGGGTCCAGCCCGCCCGTCCCCATGGCGATGGGCCGCGGCGGCTCAAGGACGCGGCGCCCGCCGCCAACGGCCCCGAGCGGCAGCGGGCTCGGCCCCGGCGGGGGGCGGGGAGCCGACCGCGCCCCGGCCGCGCCGCCCCCAGGGCTCGTCCTCGGCCTCGCTGCTCCTCGCCACCGCGGCGGCTTAGGCTCAGGCAGGCCCTGCTCGCGGCCGCGCCTGTGTGGAGAGGGAAGCGCGCGGCAGCGCTTAAAAAAAAAAAAAAAAAAGGCTCTGCGTACATTTTTTTTTTTTCCAAGGCAGATGGATGATTCTTCAATGTGCCTCAGGCTGGAGATTGTTAGCATAATTAAGAAGGGGAAATGTCCAATATGAGGCCTCTGTGAGAGCCATATTAAAACACTTAGTGTGCAGTGCATCCTGGGGGTTGTATTCCTCAATGACCTTTTTAAAGAAATATGTTCTGAAATCTCTCGTCGGGGTCTGGGGGCAGGCACAGATGTTTACAGATGTTTGCCAGTACTTGAAATGATATTACCGATTCCGCTTGGTGGCAGAGAGCTCATTTCCCATTCCATCTGCATAGCAACTGGAAATGTAAATTTAATGCTGCTTTTTTTTCAGCTCTTTCACTGGAGACACAAAACCCAGCACGGTTTCAAGGCAACATAGAGAGCTGTGAAGCTGGGATGAAATCTTGAAATATCCCAAGCGCTCTCTGCCGTCTGTGAAGCTAACAGACAGGACTACATCTTGGTGAACTGTCACCAAGCTACGATAAAAATACAATTGAAAAGACATTAATAGCTGCCAATGGCAATTCCAAGCAGCATTCAGGATCTCTATATAATTAATGTGCTATGTAGTCCAATTGCCATATGCATAAAACAAAAGTGTTTTTAGTTATCAGATGAACTGAATTAAAAGTCTGGGGCCAGATGTTCCTCTCCTACATTAAGAGTTACAGGAGGGGCATTTTCATAAAACACATCCCCCGAGAGTTCCCGCGGCAGCCTTACCCTGCTTGCCCCTTTCTGGGTATGGACTGGGGTCCTTTTTCCGTGACGAGCCGCTCCAAGGGGGCTGGTCCCAGCCACGCAGCTGCTCCATGCATTTGCTTTGATCCAGGACCTGTGACCCACCGTGCAGCCCTGCGTCAAGATGTGTCCATGTCCAACAGTGACAATACCAATGGCTGTAGGCACAGGTTTTCCAGTGACTATTAGGGCAGCTACAGCAAATGGCCTAACACTGCAGCAGTCTGGCACTGCCAGAACATACAAAGGACGTGGAGGAATACAAGCAAAGTGCCTTAATTTCTTTCATGCATCATTACACGCTAGAAGAGGAAACAGTTCCCCACAGGGCTTCAGTAAACAAAAAGTATGGCCTACTAGCCTACAATTAACTGGGGCCACAGATGCAAACATTCTGATAATCACCTCAGTGAATAGCTAAATGCTTCAATGATTACACCTGAAACCTTAAAAATGGTGGTCAAATTTTAAAATCAGCCTAAGAGAAACAAATAATCCAAACGGGAATATACAGCTGCTTTGGAAAATATTCATGCAGAGTAAATCCAGTCAATAGCAGAAGTTGGAGTTACTCATAAGCTCCTCTGGTCCTCAGATCTGCTCCTCTGAAGGAAAAGCACTTTGGGAACCTGACAGACACTTTGTTTTTGAGCACTCTCCCGAACAGCTCAGATGCTAGCTCATGTGAGTTTGCTCAGGTGAGCAAACAGGCATGTCCCACATCTGTTACAGCCTGTCCACTGGCAAAACTAGCACCCAGTTTTCTCTGTAAGGCTAAAAACAAACAAATAAATGAACAGTAGTTATTAAAAAGCAAGAGGTATTTTCTTTGCACAAAATTCAAAGTGACATTCAGCCAGTACTAAATTCAAACATGCAGACTACTTCTGCTGTCACTATGACTGTCACCTTAGTTTTCCTTCTGTTGTTCACTGGTGCTCTGTTTCACACACATGTGCATGCAGATACACCCATCTACTAAAACAAAATGCAATGAAGCCTCTACCCAGTCTCATATCTGCTTAAACTGATCATGAAGCCACACAACATGCTAGAAGCTACCTATAGGTATTCTCAAGAAAATACAATTAAGCTTAAATAAAATTCTAAAAATATAAGAAAATTTACAGCAGGTGCTATAGGAATTTTCAGACATGAATTTACAGCAATACTTCTTTTCAGATTACCATTTGTTTTGCAGTACATTGAAACATTAAAGAATATTGCAACATTTTCTGTTTTTTGTTGTGTGCTAGCAGGAAAAGGTGGCTATGTTGTTATTCTGCTGGTGTTTCTCTGGGCACAATAGGACAGTCCTTCTCCAGCAAAACTGCGGAGGTTGGCTCTGGTGATAGAATGCGGTTAAAAAGGATGGCCAGATGGTGGCACAGTAAACACCCTCTCTTAAAGGGCTCTACGTGCGTATCCGAAATATCCCTTGTTCCATATGCATATTACAGCCCATACAGGGTTAGACACATACACTCCTCATGCAGAACAACCACCTTCCAAAACGTATGTCAGCAGAGTATTTACTACCAAATCCAGACGGAGTTTGTGATTCTAACATTGTCCCCATTAATGAGAAAAATGTCACTATACGAAAGCTTTTTTTTTTGCTCCTTCTTATCAAATACTTCAAGCAGCTGATAACTAGTTTTTACAGATTGGAGAGTCAGATAGAATTCTGAATCTATTATTTTACTAAAACCCCAGGGGTCAACTTATCACCTGAAAACCATTTTATATGGACAATTTGACTTTCATGTGGAGTGTCAGAACATACCCTAGATGGAAATCTAAAATAAATTATATGGAGTACTACCTTCCTTGTGCTGAAATTTATTGGTCCCACACTACAATAATTTTGAAAATTGTATCCCTTAAGCTACAGTGCTGAGATATTATTAACTGCTTGAACTGAAAGAGCATTTGCGATTGGCTGCTATAAACTCTATGGACAGAGACTAATTTCTATTGAACCACATGCTTATCTGAAACTGTTTTCCACCATTCCAAGCTGCCAATTCTATCTTCTTCCAGAACAATGTCCATTTTATCACCATCATCCTCAGTATGCACTGTTATTTCAGTAAATCTGGTCCGGAAACTAAGAATGTTTCTAACCTTCTGCTAATATGGTTGTCTGAGACAATCACACCCAAGAGAGAAAGAGCGATCCACTTGTACCTCTTACCTTCCTAATATAGGCTATTTTCCTCACTATGCAAACCTCCAGTCTCTCAAATGCATCCCTGTAATATATCACAAGTCAAGCAGATTCATCTCATTGCCCACACTTTCTCCAGCATTTCTACTGCCATTCTTCTGAAGTAAAATTATTCTGATAATATATGTTGATGCTTTGCTCAAAGCTGCCTTTGCCTCTCTCAGTACAATTTTCAGAAACCACCCAACCGACCTCAGCGCCTAAAATTTTTTAAATTGAGGAGATACTGAAAATGTTACCAGTGTTCTAGCTGCTGGGTGATTATTCTCTGAGTAGCAATTCCCAAGCTAGGTAGAAAAAACTCCTCTAGGTATAATATCTAAGACACAAGAATGGTGCCATCAGATAAAAGAAGTTTATTTCCTGCACCCAGTCACCTAACAAGTCTGGACTACAACAGCTAAAATATGTCACAATGAGAAAAAAAATCCTACAGCCTCCTTTCCATTCAAAGAAAGCAATAGCCTTTACAAACTAAAACAAATTGCCAAGAAGGAAGCTCACTAGTCTTCTAACCTCCACATCCAAGTCTCTAGTATTAAAGCATTCCTTTAACTTGTTCTTTCCTGAATGATACCAAGCCTCTTCAAGAGGCATTCAGACCAATTCCAATTCACTGTGACCACTCAGCCCCTCTGCAAGCAGGAGCCCTGTGGCTTCTAGCAACAGCATTCAGCTCAGTGAGGCCTTCGCCAGACAGGAATCAGAAAAACAAGGTTTGGAAGCCTTGGCGAGACAAATCCTTCACTTCCAAATGCTTTACTGCCTGGCTCTCTGACATCTTTCTTTTATTTTAGGCTATATCACAGAAACGACAGGAGCCCATTAATAAATGGACACTATCACAAAGTGGCAGCCATGCCCTTTCAGGAAGCAGCTAGATCTGTGGAAACTGGCACGGCTTGTCTGGGAGAGACAGGGTCCTTTGCACAGAGCCTGGCTTTGCCTGTTGTCTACACCCTGCGGGAGGACTGATGCTGAAGTCATGCTGAAGAGTGTCACATCTATGTTGTAGCTGTTCAGCAATTAGATAATAACTATGCTGAATGCAGTTCATTATTAAAATCACCTAAAATTGCACTTCAGACTGAAATAAATACCATATTTCAGAGAATTTGTGTGGTGAGATGAAAGAACTGCGATAAAATGGCGTATCTATGTTTAGCTTTGAAACATTGAATTTTTGCTTTGGCCCAGCATCTCAGTTGGTCAGTGGTTGCCTACCTTTGACAGAAATTTTAGAAGCATGAACTTATCCTTGATAGAGAAGATAAACTGAGGAAAATATTTGGGATGTTAAAATTAATATTCCTCTGCTTCAGCTATATCTTACCATTTATTAAAGTGATTAGACATGATTGGATAAGATAGAAAAAATTCTGCTAAATAACAGCACTTCTCTCACACCACAAATTCAGAATACTGAAGGCAAAGAAGAGTGTAGAGTTTGCAGTTGGACACTTGTATTAGTAAATACTCTGAGCATTTGTAAGTGCTTAAATTGTTGAGATAAATGTTTTGGAATCTATTTCTAAAAATGATTTATTTAGCTCACATGCAAAAATTCACAATTTCATAGTGGGTAAAACTGACAGAGCCTGAATCTAGCTGGAAGTGTGATCAGATATCGACAGGCAGCAGCTTAAAAATTAAGTTACGCAAGCTGACCTTAATATGTGTGACTATCAGGTTTTCACTGTAGAAATATGTATTTTTTCAGTATCCCTCTCTGAGCTGAAATCATGTCATTTATATGCAAATCAGACTATATTCTGCAGCTGTTTCTTCTCTGCTGAAGCCATAGGAATTATTTGCACTTAATAGAGCCTCATAAATAGGTTTTGCCTCTAAATGGGTGGGGGAGCAGCAAATATATCATAGCCATTTACAGTTACAAGCATCTTTTTATTTTGAAAGTTATATGCATCCTTTAATAGGAAGTTTCACAGTTGCAAAAGAAACATTGTTTTATTTATGCAAACAAAACACACTTCCAGCCTCCAGAAGAAAATCTGTTTTTGCATTTTTCTCCATGCTAAGCTATCTAAAATGTAGAAATTGCCATGTAACATGAACCAAAAGGATTGTCTGTATAATCATTACATGCTAGCTCCATGTAGAATATGTTGAATATAGGAAGAAATTCCTTGCTAGCATACTTGGGCACTTTATGACATTGGAAAGAACAAGTAATCAGTTTACACGGAGTATATCCACCCACCATGATGTCAATCTACTGCATTTCTGTAAAATGTGTAGCAGTTTCACACACCACCGATCAGATGGTTCTCCCCACAAGTGCTGGTGCATGGAAACAACCCCTTTAAGCGCGGCAGGCAAACAGGCTCACTAACACTCCAAAGCACATCCCGCAAGGCTAGAATAAAGGTGGTTTTCAGCTTGGCAGGAAGCATACTAAGATACTTGGGAAGCAGCTCTCCCTATCTGACTGGGACCGCTCATTGAGAATGGGGCAGGCAGTGCAGGTTAACAGTAGTGCAGCTTATCCATTACTTCACAGCCACAGCAAAGAGGAACAGTGATCAGCACCACTTACAGAAAGATAAAGGGACAAACGTTTCATTTCTGCAAGGGCCCTATCACTTACGAGGATAGTCCTTGTCCCCAGACCTCTCCATCTGAACTACTTGTCAAAAAACACATGGAGATTGGGAGTTAGATCACAGGGGCAGAGGAGAGAGCTTGGAGGGTGGCAGCGATTTTCTCTCATATGGGTTTAAAGAATAAATATAGCAACACAGTTCAACAGGGGTGGCCCTTATAATCTCAGCTGTACCAATGGGACCCAGTGCACACACTGGCCTTTTTCTGTCAGACTGTTTCAGTCATTCTGAATTTCATCACTGCAAACTACCAGCACAAAATGTGTGCATCATTTTGTTACGTAAACCCTCAATACATTTAGTGTTTTGTTAGTCTTCTGCAGGAAATGAATTTCACTCTTACTAAGCAGTCTCTCCTTTTCTATTTCCTTATAAGCAAAGGATCTCAAAGAAAACCAGGTGTTCATGGATATCATTTACATATTCAGTCAATAGACCAACTGACATGGTACTGCTCTCTTGCTCCTACATAAAAAGCAGAAGGGGTGAAATAAAGAGGTAAAGATATCCTGTTCTTTTAAGAGATACGACTGATTCTGTAATAATGGTGCTTTAGAGCAGTAACATTTATATTGTACAAAATGACCGATTTTAACTATTCTTTTTTGGATGCGTATTCAATACATTGACTTCCATTCACTCTTTATCATCATGCTGACTACCTTTAAAATCACCAATTTTTATATCTCAGCTAATCAAGTAACTATTCTATAAAGATATAGCTAAGTAAAAATACACCCAAACTTCTTGTACTGTAATGTTTAACCCATTAAGTTCTCAAATACATGAACAAAGTCTACATAATTAAAAATGAATGTGAGAGATGCTGCATACAATTAAATTTGTCACATTTACAGTATTCTATATGCTATAAATGTACCTTATACACAAACATGTGACTAGCAACATGTTTAAACACTATACATATTTTTCTACTAACAATTCTGAAGATCATGGTTTTTGAGTACATATTGCATTTTCTTCAGGCACAGATACAGTTGACCTCTGTTTGTATTCTGAAATCAGTATATGTGATAGGACAAGGAAGCATATAAGAAAGTTGAAGTTAAATTAAAAGCAGGTATGAGCATGTATTTTATTACAGAGAATCAGATGAGTAAGATGGTAAAATCAGACTTCTTGTCACATTGAATTTTCTTTCACTACTCCATTATGGGAAACGGTATTGTTATAACGTAAATGATATAGAATCTTCCCCAGAGTAATGACCATGGCATTCTGCTGTATCCCCAGAATTACTTATTCAATCCCACTGATCCAAACTCAGCCACTCAATAACTCTGTGCAAAATTAAAACACAAGATACAGTCGAACATTAACAATATTTTTACGTATTTTAATCTGTATTCTATCTGTTGGGAGTGGCTTAGTGAAATTGTCTTATGTTATCTCGTTGAATTTAATTAGCATGTTTTATCATCTGGGCAGCATCTTAAAGGAAGCTGCACGCAGCAACACTAGTGGAGCACAGCCATCTTTTGCTGGACAGAAATATGACTATCCAGTTTGCAAAGAAAAGTAGGATCCTTATGTGGATAAAAGAACCCTGACATTTCATGTGCACAGCAAAGGTAATATTCAGAGAGCCTGGCTGTGAGTTTACAGCATACCAGTTTCTCCATACTAACTGTATGAGGTTGCTTTTATGATACATAATTTGATTAATTCCACCACAGAGCAATTCAGCTCACTTACAATTTGAACCATCTTCTGACAGTGCCTGTCTCCTTCTAGTGATTACAGAGGGAGTCCAGGTAAACTAGGTGTATCACTTAAGATGATTCAGTTAAATGACTAAAGTTAGACAGCTCTTAATAGCTAAGTAAGCTGCACTTACCTTTTAGGGCATGGCATTGCATGACCTGGGATTTTGGTCCCCTGGTCATTCAGATCAAGCATCTGTGGAGAGACACCCATGGCTTCTGCCTGGGGCCCATCTGATTTCCAAGGAAATCAGAAGATGGTGATGGGAGGGAGATAAACTCCGCACACTTAAATCTCACCCTGACATGGAATTGTGACATGACAAGGATGTATGTTTAGTCCTGGCAGATCAGAAGGACCGCTGGGCTAAACACAGCAGTAGTACAGTAAGTGTGAGTTACCTAACTTTGGAAGTTTAATTATAAAAAAATTTAGATTTGACTATTTTTTTCTAATACTGCAATCAATTTGCTCTTTCTGCCTGTACTAATTTTGAAGTATAGTCATTATGTAGCTGTAATTAATTATTGTCATGGAGACATATTATGGTTATCACTTTTGATCTTTCAACTATTATAACTCAAAAAATTGAACGATACAAAAATGAATGTACCATATGAAAAATCTTTCCTTCTCTTGAAATAGAAAACACTTCAGTGTATATAAATATTTTCAAATTGGGTTTATGAAAGGGGTTTAGATTTTAAAGAGTCATAGAACTAATATGAATAATGAAGTAAAGCAACAATGTCAAATAAAACTTTTTTCTCTAGAAAAAAATGTTTTTGTACTAGAGGTTTAACATCACTATAAGGACACAACAGCATTAAAAAGACGTATCTTCTGAAATCTGTAAAATGTTGTCAATATTTGCTGTTATTTTCCAAGTATGATCTAGGATGCTGATTTCCTGTGAGAAACAGTCAGGAAGTGATCTAATAAACTAGCTCAAAAATATTCCAAGTAGTCTTGAAAGTACTGAAATGCATTTATTATCATGTGTTCTGACTATGGATCAAATTGGAAATTAAAACCTTTTAAAAGCAAAATAAGTGTCAGTGTATTGCAAATAGAAATCCAGGATACTACCCAAAGAATAGGGGATATGCCATTGATGAACAGGATATGGAAAAGCAAGTAGATTTGAAGAGGAAAGAAAACATAAGAAAGAGCTTGAATACAGTATCAGAAAAGTAATCAGCCTGAACCTTGAAGAAACCCAATAATGATTAATAAATGCCTGCACTGGGGAAAATTTTAAGAGGAAAATAAAATAACTTCAAGGATATTTTTATTTGAGGTAACGGTCTAAATATAAATGTACCACAAGCTGACCATAAATAACTAGTTATATTTAGGTTATGCTAAAAATTGAAGCAAAAGCGGCAACGTCAGCCACATTCTGGACATTATATAAATTACAAAAATATTTATCAGAAAAATAGAAATACATTTTAACTGTATTGGAGATGTAAAAACATCTCCAAACTGAAAAGATACATACTTAGTACAGAGAAATAGAAACTTACCTTATTCATTTTTATGAAGACCTAAGTATAATCCACTTCCACTACAGTCAGTACCTCACATTTCAGAACCTTTAACCAMAAAGGAAGAAGCTTCATGCAGAATAGCAGTAGAAAGTGCAATGGTTGATGTAACAAGTCTGTTTGGATTGTGGGTGATGCCTGAACAACCAGCAGATGACTGAGGTTTTGGAAAGTCAGGAGTTTCAGCTTAAACTGAGATTATATAAATTGTTTCCTTCTCTTCCCCCCTCTTATTCTCCACGTCTGAAGCTCAGCTTTGTGCTGCTGTGTAAAAACCCTTTGTCAAATTTGGAGATACTGAGGAACAGCTCAATTAACTGCTGCAAGCTAAAACCCCATGGAAGGGCAGGATACAGAGGCAATTAAAGAATGCTATGTAATATGAACTATGGATTGGAAAAACTTTGTGTATGCATTCAGGTACCAGAGAGTGAGTCAGGTGCTGAAACACAGACATCCAGTGCCATTTTAGATGCCCCAGGGTACCTGGAACATCTTGTGGGATACCTGTGGTCTTCTGGGAAGGCAGATGGAGATGAGGAAAGATTTTCTAAGGCATCTAAAATGACACCTATATCTAGGTAGTTGCATCACTCCTCAGAAACTTGTTGTCTATAAAAGGATGTTTTATTAGTAGGTGGACACTGATACAGTGGATGAAAACAGGGAGGGATTATTAGTTGAGTCCATCAAGGGCTGGAACTAGAGTCATGTCTGTACCTGGAGAAGAAATATCTTTCAAAATTTTTCTCATATGCACACAATCCAGGGCCAGAAATGCCCAGAAGAGAGCAGGCCATGAGATCCTTATACTTCCATTTCTTGAAGCCCAGAGGACACTGCTTAGTAAGGACCAGCTGTGTAAGCAGTAGCCCATTTGGACAGAGTTTTCCTACAGGTGGTTTTCACAGAGAATAGAAGCTTCCAGACATCATTACATTTGACCGACTTATGTATCCTCCAGAGAGACAAAAACTGACTTTTCTAGGACTGTGTAAGGGCCATTTTCACTCACAGGTAATACACTGGTAAAATTATGGGAGATGGCTAGTTTGGCTGAGACCAAGATAAATCTGCATCAACTACATGACTGATCACCAACCACTTTCACAGTTCTGGTAACATCCCGGAAAGGAGTATTTTGTATTCGATAGTGCGTTGTCTCTTCAGTCAAGGGAAGGGCACATTTTTTATTACAGACAACACTATTAAACAGCCCTTTGTTTAATGCAATACAGATTTCCTTGATGGGAGAAATGGACACCAAAGTTGACCCTAGAAGCTAATTAGGAGGTGGCTCCTGGTCTGGTTGATCACAGATATTTGTGCTGTTTTCATCTGGAAGGAGACAAGATGCTAACTTTGCTCTCTTCTGTTCTAGCAGAAAGGATATTTGCAAAAATGAGGTCAAGGAACGAGAGAGGCAACTCTAAAATGAAAAGCAGACAGTAGCTCCCGTTATTGACTGCCTGTTTTTCAAAGCATGAGAACTGAATATCAGAATTGATGCTGGGAGCCAGCAAATGAACCTGTCCAGAGGCAGCTGAACTGCTATAAGTTTGTTAAATTAACTTAATGCAGAACTCTAAGCAAAGCACCATACGCACTCAAGCGCACATGCAGGGTTTAAAAATCTTTTCAATGCTACCTAGAGACCACAATGAGCCACCTTCAGTGCCACTACAACCTATGATATCATGGATACTGAAAGGAAACAAGGATTTCAGGTCCTCAGGTCCTGCTTCCCAGATCAACCAGACTGGACACCTGTTGGCTATGTAATGGTTTCCGTCTGATATGTCTGCATGGGTCTCTTCCTGTGGACACCAAGACGCAGGGGTAGACTAGCATGTGCCATCTTACTCTGGTATCAGGTTGTTCTCAGTTTCACAGTCTAGGTATAGCCAATCAGAACTAATGGGTCAAGGGAAGAAGGGATGAGACAAGAGCTCTGACGCTAACTTCTAGATGTAATAAAACATTCGAGGTACAGCAAAGTGAGTTATAAACCTGGGCCTGCTGGAATATGCATAGGCAAAAGATTATGGACTGGTCTAGTGTTGAGGCTGCTTGTGCTAGGCCATTCTTACACCATCTGGAAAATAGCTGTATCAGTAAATAAAAAGTATAAAGAAACACTAGTGTAAAATAAAATATAATTAGCTGAGAAATACACAACCATGTAGTACAACAAAACATGGTTGCATTTGATCGCACCACAAAAAATGTTGAAAGGACAGACTGCTAAAGCTCCATGTGTGATTTTTGACTTTTTAATGACACACATCTTGAATAATTAACAGTGAAATTTAACATTCTCTTCATATGGATTTTAGGCAATATTATATATTTTTCTGCCCATTGAATTGCAAGCTCTACTGTTGAAACACCGGGGCTGTAAAAAGATATCCAAATCCAATACTTGGTTGCCTCAGTCTGTACTGGGATGCATAAATGTCCATTTTATGACCTCAGGTGTCAAGGTGAACAGCTAAGCACAACTTCAGAATATTGTTTATAGACATTTTACAATTGATTTGCTTAGAGTCTGGAAACACATTTGCATGAAGGAAGTTACACTTTTTTCATTAAAAAGTTGATAACACTATCAAAAGAAATACAGCCTAGGACAACTTACCATTCTATTATTTTTACTTGTAAATCTAATTATTTTACATAAAATCAGTATTATGAAAAACTCAGTATTAGAGGAACTGACATACATAATAAAAAACAAAAAGCTTAAGAAATTTGTGAGGAAAGCATTTCACTCATTTAAAAATAAGCTGGGACATGTAACAAAGTTTATTTTCTCTCATGTGATTTTACTCTATCTATAAAAATCCCTTAGTTTGAGTACTATTCTCCTGTATTGGCACACTCCAATATTTTTCTCTGTAATCCTGAAAACAGCAAAGTCAACAAACAAAGATTTAAATACTTTTCAAAATGAGATCATATAATTAGAATTCCATAAATGAGACATCAATTTTTATTATTATCTACTCTGTGCAGCAAACTACCCCTTAATAAATAGTCATACAACAGAAAATGAATTCTCTTAACTGTATTTGAATGCTTCACTCTGGAAAAATTACTATAATTTTTTTTCAGCATTTACAATATACTTTATGTTTTAGAAGATGTCATCAAATATTCCAAGAAAGGGCTTGACATCATTGGTTTCATCATCAAGAAGATATCTAATGAAAATTAAACAAATTAAAAAAAAATTATACATTGTACAACAAAACCTATGGAATCAGAAACATTACATAAAGTACAGCCAACAGATATCAAGACAAGCAAAATAATTTTAAGTCTCTTCCTTCCTAAGAAAAATTGCTGCTATTAAAGTGAGAATTAATCCTTTTAAAATTAATTTGCTATAAACTAATGCATTGCCTAAAGGCCCAAGTCCCACAAAAAGCACTTGAACACTACAGCAACATTAAAACATATACAAATTATTTTGTATTACCTGGGATCCATTTCTTTTTCTTGTTCTCTTGTGCAAGTAAAAAAATCCCCTTTCCTAGTGAATTTAGAACAGTCTGAGATTATTTCTGAGCTTGAAGAACATTGTATGTTTTTGAACTCTTGTGAAGGACTTGAATGCTTTTTTTCTTGAAAACTGAACTGCAATGTAAATGTTACAAAGTGTGTATAGTTAAAATAACTAACTGAAAGAGAAACTGCCAAATTGTTGTATTATGTAGTATAGATATTTATATTGAGATTATGGTAGCTGACACGGCCTAAGCACATGCATGATTTGCAGAATCACACCTAAACTGAGTAAGTAGTTTTGAAATTGTTCTATATAAAAGTGAATTGAGTGAAAGATTCTATATGAAGTGAATTCAAGTCCTATTTCTCTTTACCATGATTATCACTCTGAACTCAAAATGTATGGTTGTTCATTATTTGGAAAATTCAGAGAGGTTCAGAAATTCAACATGTCTAAACTGATTCATGAGTCAGATACAGTAAATATGAGATAATGAAATTATCTAATTTTATTACAGGAAAAACTGTTATACATAGTTTTTACTCACCATATTTATATTTCCACTCTGTACAGACAATTTCCCTTTTGATGGGCCATTAAACACAGAAACAACTGAATTCTGGGTATTGGTTTCATTTTGTAATGTGCAAGAACTGAAAATATCAAGCAGAATAATTTAAGTATTTTTACAGAAATGCAAAGTGGTTTATTTTCAGTTTTGGATTCTCAATTTATATCCATCCACACTTAATTAAAAATTCAGTTCAAATCATTTAGCAATTCACATCTTTTTAAAGTTGAAATTTCACTCACTTTCACAGGTTACATTCCAGTTCCTCTATTCCCTAAATCCTTAAAAATTTCAGGAACAACCTTCTATAAATCTAATAATACAGATATATATCAATTATAGATATTATTTTTAACTGAATTTAATCATAATAAATTCCATATAATTCTTACTCTTTTGAAATGTCACTTGTGGCTTTGCTTCTTGTATACTGGCAAAGTGGTTCACATTCATCTGTAATTTCAAAGTGAACAGTTCCATGTACCATATAAGAATGAAAGTTTCAAAAATCGAATCACAAAACAGCCAAAAATCCTTGCAAGTATTTTATGTAGTTCCATAAATAATAGTCTGAAAATTATTCAAATATCTAACACTTGAAATATTTCTTCTGTGGGTTTTGGACTAATTTTTAATGCAGAGATAAGCAGTGATATAAATTAGGCAGTCACAGGTCATCTGAAAAATTTTAAATTATGCCTTTCTCAATTCTCCATTTCATATTAATTTGTCTCTATATAGGTAAGGTTCAAAGTACAATAATAAATCTGGTGGTCAAGTCAATTAACCAAAGATTTTTAGGTAAATCTAATCATCTTATACTACATTACTCTCAAAAAGAGGTTGGAAAAGAATTTATAAGTAGGAAAAAAATTGTTTTGTCACAATAATCTTACCTAAATCTCTGCTGGAAAAGTTGCTAGCAAATACTAATTTCTCATCATCAAAATCATCCCAAACATCATTTCCCAATTCAAAGTTCACATTCAAAGCCTCTGAAAACCAAGATCTGCTTTTATCTGTATCAGTCAAGTTATGCATTAAAGATTCTTTAAGATTTTTTTTTGATGTCATTGTCTCTTGGCTTTTCTGACTCACAGACACTGAACGCTTCCAAGACAAATCTGTAATACATTTATAATGCACAAGTAAAACAAAAAACCTACTGTGTTTTTAAGACCACTTGTTCAAGCTATTAAAAGGATTGCCATGTATGCATTTTCTCCTCAGCATTATCTTAAGAAAAAAGTTATCTTCACTGTAGAACCTAGTAAACAAGCCTTATGTAAATCATTATTTCAATCACTGCAATTTCCTTCTTTTGTTTTGTCAGAACCATTGTTTGATTCTAAGTTTAATATTTTAATTCAGTCCTTTCTTCTCTTCACAGTGTTTTCCAAATCATTCTGAAAGTTAATTCATTGTCTTCCTCTCATACAATCCAGTGCCTAAGAACTAGCCATGACAAACACATATTCAAACATTATTGTTAAAATTCCTAATTAAGAAGTGATAATGTTTAAAAATTTTTTTTTTCTGGTGCAAAGACAATTTTCCTGCTCCCTCACCTACTCTCTTTCCCTTCAGCTGGTTGTATTCTTTCTCTTCCTCACCAATCCAGTTCTGTTTACTCGTTCTTTTTCCTTTGTCTTCTGCCATACTTCCCTCTAGCACTAGACTATGATGAAATCTTCATTCTGTTGCCCAGGACCTAATCTGCCTGGGAAACCCTGATCTAGATCTCCCTTTCACCAGAGAGAGCAGCACGGGCTCCAAACAAAGATCCCATTCCACAGACGTTGGCAATACCAGGAGGGCCCTGCTATTGTAATTTTTGGTATGCAGAGTCAGCACGGTGCATTATTGCACAGACACACGCACACACACTTTAAACTAAATTATAGGTTTAGGTTACTAAATTTCACAGCATATTCTTCATTCCTTGCATTTTTTTCATATGGAATGGAAAGATACCATATTATAGATGCAGTTAATCCTATAAAAATAATAGGAACAGATGTCTCACTTCATTACAATCATTTTTGGTGCATTTTTTTTAAATGTAGCTGGTCCAGTCACATATAGCCAAGTTTATTTTTTCTGCTGTCCAACAAAGATGGTTTTTAGTCGCAATATCTACTATATTCCATTGATGCTATATGATTTACCTCAAGATGTTCCTGAGTATAGTTTATAGCTATATTGGAATATTCATCTCTCTTCCCGTGAATTTATTCTTATATATAATCTATTCATACACTAACTGGTTCCCACAGAGGAACTGATGATATGGCTATGCAACGGTCTTCCGCCCTAAGGCTAGATAACAAATATTGCAAGAAAACAAATATGAAGAGAAAATCTGAAGTTCTAATTTAAAGAAATAAGATTGCAATTTTCTCCTGAAAATATGAAGTAAAAATGAAATGATACAGTATAGCTGCCAAAGCTTAAGGCAGCATGTATTAACTAAACAATGTATCAATTTATCTCAACACAGTGTTTCTCCCATCTGAGTATGATGTAAAAACATTGGAGCTACTACCTCTTTCACCAAAGATCACCAAAACCAGAAAGGAGTCTGACTCGCATCTATCTACAGTCATTAAATACAATGGCAAAAGGTATGCAATAAGGCAGAACATTATGGCTATATACTGATGAAGACTGAAAGTTTTAATCCCAAACATAAAGACATTTAACCCCAAACAGAAAAACTGATAATGAAGACTGACAGTTTTAACTGCAAACATAAAAACTTTTATATCATTTCCACCAGAAGAAAAACAGAAAGAGGAAATGTCTTTCCAGATAGAGATATTGTATTAAATAATAACTTAGTTACAGAATAGTCACATTTTGTCAACTACCAAAAAATGCTATTTCACTAAATTTTTCAGTAAAAGTGAAAAGGAATGGATACAGGGGTAAAATACTTCATGTATTACAACTAGCTTCAGTAGAAATATATTACAGTCATACCTAACAAGAAGTATTTATAGATTTGGACCCTAATGTATCAGAATTAATCATTACAGTTTTTTAAAGGAACATTTACAAGTTTAGATCTGCATTTGCAAATCCCACTGACATCAAAAGGAAAGCCAACTAAGGGCACTGTTATTTCCCTATATATGCTGTGTTCCATAATGCTATACTGGTTGTTGTAATGATTTCAGCAAGTGTCAATTTACAAAGTACATGCAAATCCAAACAGTGAAAATTGTAATTCTAAACATTAGCAATAACTTACTACACTTTCCATAACTCCAGGATTGCAGTTGTTTCGGAGATCTTCCTAAGATATTATCTTCTTGATCCACTGAAGGTGATGAAGATGATGGTTTACTGTCAGACCTTTTAAAAAAAACAATGATGTGTCAGTAAAACAGTTAAAGAAAGTTGCAACAGAAACTAATTTGATTCAGAACACAGCTTTTAATTGTTAAAAGTTAACATATTGTCTAAAATAAGACAGATTTTTTTATTTATAGTACCTTGGCAATGCTGGCATCAAAGATTTGGGTGTGAAAACAAATTGTTTGAGATCCACGTTTTGAGACTGATTTAACATCTGCATCTAAAGAAGACATTATTGTAAGTGACAGGACATACACACATTGAAAAGTGGTTTTTTTAATGATCTGAATAACATCATTAACATTGCATCAAACTAGCATATTTTTAAAGATCATACATTAACTCTTTCTGCTGTCTAGTTATCCGATGGGATAAGTTAAAAGGCTTGAATTACAGGCTTCTTTAGAGCTATCCAAGTACCTTGGCAAGGTCAGACTGGTTATCACTAACTGTTTTTCTTCTCTTATTAGCTATAGGCTAAATCATCCTCTACTGCAAAAAATCCTGTGAGGAGGAAATAAAACACTCCAAAATCTCAAACACCACTCTTGCTGCAGAAAAGACTAGTTTAACACTACATTGCTTTGAAATCTTTCAGAGCTTAAAATTTTTTTTTATAAACACACAGTGTCAATGCAGAAAGATCTCTTAGTAACATTATTCTCATAGATACCACAATTTGTTTTCATTTCGGGTCATATTTTGCCAAAATGAGGTTACAGTACAGTACCTTCCAACTATGCCTCTGTAGCTCACCCACCACAATCTATCAAATCCCATGAAATAAAAACACAGAGTACTTGCAGAGAGGCATACTATGGGAAGCGTCTCAATTAGCAGCTGAACCTTTCACGGATTATCAGGCCTGTAGTACCTTTGTGCTTCTTTGCTGTTCATATTCCACACAGAAGAGACATATTTGCATGTTCATACTTCGGTTATGAAATGCTCTCCAGCAATAAATACATACAAGTACATAAAAGATTAAAATAAATCTATTCAATGGATGACTCTATTCAAATGAACCTTTAATCGCTTTACTGGGGGTACAGATGAAATTGAGTTCCTGCTCCTTAAATCAGCTAGATACAAAGAAAACTTTGAATCTCCCTTCATCTCTGACTTTGGAGGCACTCCAGTTTTACCTGAATAAAGGAATGAAAGATCCTCAGAGTGGTTTAGAAGGGATAAATCCTAACTCTTTTCAAATCAATGGAAACTTTGCCACTAAGCTTAGTATCTTTTATTGAAAGCTAAATATTTAATGCACTCATATTTATACAAAAATGTGACAAGCTTGACAATGTTCTTAAATCATATGCTAGATGTTCTGAAAAATGTTATTAAACATTGTAATCCTTATGAAAGTGTAATAAAATGTTTTATTATTACTTTTATGACTGCATCATAGCAACAACTTAAGCTTGACTTGCTTGCACAACTTCTTTTAATGCAGACATTGGTATCAATGGACTATGCTGAATTATACTAGTCAAAAAGTGACAGAAATAAGAGGTTTAATGAAACTCACAGCAGTCATGTCCACACACATCTTTATTTTTACAGTGATGGTTGCATTCTCTGTTCCCATAGTTCCTGTAGGTAATCTCTTGTTTAGATCTGCCTCCTAGATTAATATAATGCAGAAATGCTCATTTTAAATTTCGTATTTATTGTTGAAAGTACTTCATTCGGCAAAAGAAGGGCTAAAGCAATCTGGGTGCTAAAAGCTTGTTGCCTTCAACAATGTTCTGCCTGCTCAGACAATAAAATGGGCAAGAAATTAAGCAACCATACTGAAAAACAGAGGCACTCCCACCAAACCCAAATTGAAGAAGTATGAGATACCAGACAAGTTTTTTTCTTACATTCATCAAAGAAATGCACTGTAGTACTTGACAAGTTGAAGCAGCAGCATTATATTCTTGTTATACTTGTGAAAGAAACAGTAGAAATAAATAAAGACCTAGTTCTCTATTGAAAGTAACATTCACTTTTCTTTTGACTTCAGTACTAGCTGAATATTGTGATCTCTTTGTTTACCTGCATTTATTTTTGCTGCTGGCAGTCTTTGTGGTGAGCCATGATACGTATCAAGTGAAGAATCAGCTTTCAGTTTTTGATTTATAATCACTTTACTTCCCAGCATTTTCGGTCCTAAGTAAAATGCTGYATACGCTTGCTGTACATCAAGGCCAACTTTGAAAAAAGCCAAAAATATTTAAAATGGATGTGAAATGTTTCTAAACTACTTATTACATTCACTTTTGTAAAGGGTTTAAGACCACAGAAATTTGTTAAGATAATGTACCATTAAAAGCAAGCTATTATATGAATGGGCTCTTTACAACTTAAGATTTAAAAAACCCACACATTTTCAGAAATTAAAGCCATGGTTCCTACATGAGTAATCTAGCTATACTATATAGTATATACTAGTCCCTTTAACAGAATTTTTCTGTATTGTTTTAAAACTAGGATTAGCTCTGGCTTTGAATTGCTGATCCAGTTTTCACTATAAAATTGTACTATAACCTGCTTTATCGGAGTATTAGTAGCTCTGTATTTTCAAAGGAATAAAATGAAGATGTTGATAGCATTTTTGTAGTTGAATGCTGATGTTTCTAGTATTAGATAATTAAACCAAGATTCATATAAGACTATGAGAGACACTATTTGTAGGAAGAGTAGCTTTTATTAGGCAAATAACATTGCTGGAAAACCAGACAGGCTTTTAAAAAATGAAAGCATTTCCCTCGCATCTGAAACAAAAGCAGACTTTAAACTAAATAGAGGCTAGGAAGTCCTGCTTTTAAAATAAGTTATAAATGGGATAATTTGAGAAAAATTAACAGTTCTGTTGAGTTTTTCTGAACTCAATACAGCTTGTAGATAGCCAAGTAGTAGAAAAAGGAAATTCTTTTATTTATTTCCAGTTGGTTAGAAGAAAACACTCCTTTCTTCCTGAGCTACAGGTTTAACTGTAGGAGTACAGATGTTTCTCCTAGGCTGGATTACTGTAATATTCTTAAGGTTCATCATGGAAATAACAAATATACTTCATTTAATCTAGCATACAGCAATCCTCTTTACAGGCGGGGCATGATGACAGAATTTAACACAGCCAGTCCATTTTTTAATTGTATTGCACAAGCCTGTGTTTCAAGGTCATCACCATCTCTCTGCACCTGCTGTGGTAGCTTCAGCTCCAGAGAAGCTGACACTGAGGAGACTAATGGCTAAACCTACACAAGTGAAGGCACAAAGTTCTCCGTTGCAGAAATCTCTTGCTACTGAACCAGATGGATCCATATTTAGTACTTTTATATCACAATGCAGAGTCTAGACATTGATAAAGACAGCTCTTCCCAACATAAGTAACCTAGAGAGCTGATAGGTTATATCTGCTGAAAGATAATTCAGCTTGAGGACGAAAGGCAAAAGAGAATCCTAACTTGTATCAACAAAACAAAATTCTATCTCCTAATAACAGTTTCTATGTTTCCTAATCTATTAATATGCTACTAAATGAAACAGATTTGTAGTTAGGACAGTTAGCTAATACTCAACACAATAAAAACAATGAATAGAATTTTGTTTCCAGATCAGTTAATTTTATTATATTTTTGCCTTGATATAGTGTTTGAATAATTTATTTGAAATCCTTATGCAGTTGTTTTTAATTTAAAGGCATATCAATTAACGTACCATAATCAGAACTAATTAAATTTATACTGAAGTCCTCTGATTTAACAGCTCTTTTCACTTCAATTTTCTTAGTCCAATTTCCAGTTTTCAGCAATACAGAATCCCTGTAATATATCAGTAAACTTCTATTACATGTGGTCAGTGAAAAACAAGATTGTATACTATGGTCCCAGTGGTGTTAAAAACCTAGTACTCAGCTTTGGTTCTTGGATTTTGCTTGGCAAGTGGCCTAAGAATAACCTTCTAATAAAACATGACCTGTGGCCATAAGAGAGCCAGGATCCTGCAGTTCAGTTTCAGTTCTGCCGAAAGTGCCAGACTTTGGCCAGAGCTCAGGCGAAGTTCATGCAGTTGGAAGAGATTTTTTTTTCCCCTTCCCCATTTGCTCCAAGCATAGCTTATCCACCTGGAGAATTTAATTCCATATCTGACTGAAAAACAGTCTCAACAATACTATATGATTAAATAAACCCAGCTAAGAAGCATAAGTAACAATCTGAGAATGTATCATTTTAATAGATATTTTACATCTTTTGCATTTACATGGAAACTGGATTATTAAGACTGCAGAACATGACATCAGAGCTGTACAGATATTTACACATACTCACTGTACTTACAAGCACACCAGCATGATTTTTTTTATGCTGAATCTTGTGTAGTATTTTAGATGACAACAGAATGACTAGAAAATGTTATGGGATAATGAATAATTTTGTACCACTCGGCATCAACAGAAAATATTGCAAAAGGTGCAGAACACAGAAAGCATTAAAACCCAAAAGTCTTTAAAGATGTGAACAAAAAAACCTTGACCATACATACATAATTTTCTGTTTAAAAATGACTTGATTGTCAGCATCTCCTACGACCAATGTTACATAGTGAAAGTCTGGTGCAGTTCTCTTTGTCTGTAACTGTTCAAAGTTTGTTAGTTTGATGGTTACTAAGATTTCAGCCAACATATCACTGTATTTTGCAAGCTAGAAAAAAAATGACATAGAAAAAGACATAATTGCTAAAATGTGCAAAGTAATACATAAATTCATAAATTTTTAACTGTTGATAGAAACACAAAAGCTCAATTTGCTGTGCAATTTTTATTTGTTGTGCTTAGATATTTTTATATAGTATACCAGCTATTGAGCATAGCTGATATATTAAATTTGATTAAGTTTTGAGAATAAAAGGTGGTCTGCATCAAGCCTCTGAAAAAAATCCTCTGTTCAATGCAAAGAGAAATGTGAAAAAAGAAAATAAGGTATTTTTGACAGAGTATGAGAAGAAAATTTCTGCCATTCCAACATTTCTTTATGAAATTTTTATCTTATTAAATCTTTCTTCTGAGAATAACTTTAGAGTCACTCATCTGATACTACGTCAAATGACAAACTAAAATAGGACTGTTGTAACAATAGCAGTATTTCACACATATATCAAATGCTTTTAAAAAAGGTTTTTTTAACTTCAGAGGTGTCTTCATTTTGCACCAACTTCATGAAAGACTTGAAGGTTATTTTTCAGATTTGGTATTTCAGAAAACTGAGGCACAGTATCTATGCGACTTGCTCAAAGACAAAGAGAGAATACATATTGGAACCCCAGAGCTCCCGATTACACGTGATTGGAGCATCAAATTACATCTTTCCTTTGAAATGGTGCCAGCTAGTTTAATATAATCATCTACTGTTTCTATATATTCCTAAATGTGACAAAAAAAATAAGCATCAGTTAATGTTTGTTTAGTAAGTTTACACTGATACTTTTCTGTCTCTAGGGTTTTTTTCTATTTAAGACAGAAGACAACTCTCAAATTCACATATAAAACTAGAATGTTTACTTCTCTTTAATATAAAAAGTTATCAACAAGAATAAGGAACAACAACAAAAAAGAAAATCTGATGTATTTATAGGGAATGTCCATTTCAAAGCTCTCCTTTGACCTCTAAGAATTTCATTATACATGCTAAGGTAGAAGGAAGCCACAACACTGCATATCTTYTGTTAGTGAAGGCTCAAGATTTCTTAAAAGCAGTATTTGCCCTTTCATTTAACAATACTTAAATATAATGAGAATAAAAACATAAACATGAAAGTATTTACCTGTTCAATGTCAAGTTCATATTTTGGAAGATGCAACACAGATTCTTTTATCTGGTTCCCAAAAGGAGGATGTCTGTTCAAAATCTGCAAAGATTTAGTTTCATTTCTGATGCATTAAACTGATAACAGAGATACCAACAAACACATGAATCCAAGAAGTCAAAGTCACCGAGTGATTACACAAAGAACAAAAGCCCTTAGGACTACTAATTTTCTGCTATCGGTGATGCCCAGAACAGAAACTGAGCCAAAAGACAAGCAAATTCCAATACTTTTTCATACTGCTACCTCTTCTGTTCAAGTAACAGCCAACCGACTAGCCCATGACCTCAAAGAACTACTTAAGTTTTATATGAGATGACTCTTGTCTGTTGTCCAAGATTTAATGAAAAAATAATTTTACAGGAAAACTGCGAAATGGGGACAGAAAAGAGAAATCAAACCAATTCTAAAAGGCAAAACAGAAAAACATCAGTAAGGTCCATTTCATTTAGAAGTCCATGATATCTCTTCCAGAACACTGGAAAAAGTTTCCTCAGAAAAGAAGCAAAGTGCCAAACAAGCTGTGCAACAGGACTCTGGCAAAATTCAATTTTGTTTTCTCATCCAGGGGAAAAATCTAAGTTCCCTAAAATCAAGAAGAGTTTTATAGATGATTCAGAAGAATTTTATTTTAATTATTTTATTCTATGACTTTTTTACTAAAACTAGCAATAATGGAAATTCACAATTTTCGTCATTAACAGACATTGAGAGAAACTGTAAATACACATTCCCTTTCATGTTTTTTTCTAACACTCCAAAAAGGGAAGYGTGTATCATCTTTTGTTTCAAAACATATTAATGATGAAATTCTACATATTTAAGCAACTGCTTTCCAAACCAGGTAAGTCAGTGAAATCACCATATGAAATTTGCTAAAACAAAACAATATACACATTTTAAAGAAAAAAAGAGTAGCTGCTGCACATTAATTTAGTAGTATAAACAAATAAATCACTTAAAACACTGCATTTGTGTACAGTCATGTAACAGATACATAATTATACTGCAATTACTAACAACAGTGTTAATACTCAGTATTTTCCTTATGTTTTTCTGCAAAATAATAAATTACCAATTCCAGTTCTCTTGCATTTGTGTCTTCTATTTTTTTAAATGAGGTCAGCCCAGCATTTACCATAGCATTTGATAGCGATACACCTGTTGAAAATTTTAAAATTGTATGCTGTTAAATGACAATGACTAATCTCAAATTATTCTCAACAACTGCATTACAGCATGTAAAAAGAAAAAGGARATCATTTTACAGGTATGCTTGTTCCTAGCTTTTTGCCCAGCAATTATCAAATTTCTTTTCAGTTACTAACTATTTTAATATTTAGTTCCACTTATCCAATAGTAAAAACAAGTGCAATACAATCAAGTATGAAAACATTCAATATTTCGATACTGACAATTTCCTCATACAATTTCTAAAATAAAACAGATTATAATTCATTTTCTGCAGGTCTTATTCATGCAAAACCAAGAGTCAACAGACAAGTGTTCTGGACCTACATGATGAAAAAAAAGCACGTCATTCACACAGCATTGTTTATCTCATATTTTATTCTCTACCCTAGGAATTACTTAACTATATGTTAAATTCATATGGATCTCAATGTTTTTTGAGCAAAATAATAGTAAAAGTCACTCAAGAAGAAAAATACTTATCAACGTAATATTCCAGAAATCTTTGCGGAAATATTTTCCCATGGCTTTATCTGCCACACCAGAAAGTGGACTGGCAAAGAATTCTACATAAAATCTCATTCCTCTTCATGATTACCAGTTCTTTCAAGCTTCTAGCGAGGATTTAGAGTCAGCACTCTGTGCATGAAGAGGCTTTTCTTTACCTGGAACTACAGTCTACTACAATGACTACAAAAATTTGAGATAAAAGATAGTACCAAATACTTAAAGTGGGTATGTGCCTTCATTGTATACAATTCTGTAGGAACGGTAAAAGAACTCTGAAAATTAAGTGGAACCCCTCTCAGAGACTCTTAGGTTGCTTTTTAGAGGGCATGTTAAAGCAACTTGATAAGATTTAACAGGCAAGGACTCATTTGAACTCTGGAATTTCATGATTTAGAGAAACAGAAAGGACTTGTTAAGACCCCTTCTCCTTTGAAGAATATTTGAACACCTTTTGGGTACGACTTGGGGAAAGCACCTTTTCCCATCTACCCTCTCCCTTGTAGAAGCTTTGCAAACAGTCTGAAGACTAAAGACTATCACTTATTACTTCTGCAGGTACTTCAGTTAGAGTTCTTGCCTTGTTTTTTTAAGTGAAGCTGATGGCTAGTTCTTTTGTTCCCAAAATGGCAGAAGGGTTTCTACCAAAGAAGAAAATATGCTAGTGTAAGAGATAAAAATGATGCAGGACTTTTGGTCTATCTTTTTCTGATCAAGAAAAAAAATGGAACCGGAAATCAAACTGAACAAGTAGCGAGGGTGATAAAATCATGGATGGCAACTGATCACTTGTCTGTCAGAACAAGTAAGCAGAAATCAGATATCTGATACAACAGCAAGAGGGATCATCATCACTGAACATGAGTAACAAATGGGAACAGTTGCAGAAATGCAAGAAGAAATATCCTCAATCTGAGTAAAGCCACATTACTGATTACTAAACTATCAATAACATACTGAGGTGTTTAGAAAATAGAGATTTCTAAACATGTTAAAAGGTATCAGTACATTTCTGTGAAGTTAAACAATTCACCTAACTTCACAAAGATACAGAATGGGCTTAGCTGCCACAGCATGACATAAGTTCAAGAATCTGACAGACATCCTAACACAGGCAGCAAATCAGTAACTATTTGACTTAGGGAAGAGAATGAACTGTCAGCAGATAGTTCAAAGAAGCCTGGGAGCTGAATAAATGGAAAGTTGAAAATTAGTAATTCTTTGTAAGATACTCTGCAAGAGTAATGACAGCATAGGAAAAGATACAAAAAAGCAAATCAAGACAGAGATGTATACAGAACTTTTAATAATAAAAACCTAAAACTGACTTTATTCCATTGAATGTGATATATAGGAAAGGACTTGTCTACACCCCAAGCGCTGTGTTGATTTTACTCATCCTAGCCCCCTAGAGATGCTAAACACGAGGCAGACTCCTAAGATGCTCCTTGCTAGGTGCAACTCAGCAYTGATCCAGTAGTAGAAATGGGTTCCCACCAGACTGTACCGCACTGTGCAGAAGCTAACAAGCCCTCTCTCCTGTCTCCTAGTGTAAATGCAGCACCACATAAATGAGGCAATACAGTTTCTACAACTGAGCTGGTAGGTCCGTAATATACTGTGTCWTATGGATTTTCTGGCTTAGGGCTTCACCAATTTGCAGACCTCTGTACTATACAGTTTTGTACAGAAAAGGCATGTCTTTAGAAAAGAAACATAGAGAATACCCCAGTGAATTCTGAAAGCATGAAGATCTGATACAATCAGTCATCAAAGTGGGAGGCTACACTATTACCTCAAACAAGTATAACTTTTTTTTTTTTTTTTTTTTTTTAAATACAGAGGGGTCCAGAATTTCTGAATTCCCTTTCAAATAATTATAACAACTCTGTACTTCAGCCAGAAGGTCATCTAGTCATACAACACAGTGATAGGAAAAACATGATTAGGAACTTCTGATTCTCATGTATTTATGAACCTCATGCACTGTAAATTTACTTCTATTTCAGGTTCCCTATTCACGCCAGTGCAAATTAAAGGGCTTTCATGCACATGAGTAATAGGACCTAATGTGACAGCTCCTTGGAAAGGTGAACTCAGAAATAAAAGAAGTCATAGTCTGGTCAGAGATATGCAATCATACAAATGTGGAGTATGCCCAAAATACTGAGATAAACATTAAGAAAAAAGAACAACACTGTATGAATTACATTCAAAGCCTGAAGAAAATTACTAAATGGATTACTTTCATCCTAGATCATGACAGACTATTCTGGCAACTTTGATACTCAACTTGGGCAAATGAGTATTTGGGAGACTCATTTAATTATGTAAACAGTGACCCCAAAAGTTAAAAATTATAATAATTATGAGTTTCGATCCTCTTTCAGATTACACCTTTATAGCTTCTGACTGGTTTTGGTACCTACCAATTTTTTCCAACTGTTTAGATACATGAAGTGAATTTTCCCAAAGTTTGCACCTGAAACACTTAGCTAAGATCAGAGAGTTTAATAATGCAGAAAAGTTGTTTTTACGTGAAGCCAGAAAATCAGTTAACCCTGTAAAAATAAGATAGACTTGTATTAATCAAATCAAGTGTAATTTATTATCAAATGTACAAAAAAGGATTAAATTTTACCATACATCTAGTAACTCTTATGCCATTTCTAAATATTTTGCCAGTATCTTGTGTCAAAGTAAAGTCTTGAACAGGAATGCAACCCAGCTGAGCCTGAATAAGACTGGAAAATAAACATTTATTTCTTGGTATGTAAGCAGTACTCCTCAGCAAAGCATAGCATCATAAAAGTTTCTATGAGAAAACAAAGTTCAGAATAAAAACAATGAAATAAAAGATCTGATCCACTATATAATGACGCAGAAATTTAACAGGGACTTCAACATTCACAAAATGACTGTTTTTTAATAAAATGTAACAACACAATATAGTATTTACCAGTTTACTTTCATTTCTCTTGTTTTTATCTTCCCTTCCATTGGGAACCTACACATGAAAACATACAAATTTTCTGCCACTCACTTTAATTACTGCTAAAAATATATCTTCTTTTTTCAATGCATTTAACTTTTATACCTGATAGTTATCTTGTTCTTATCTCTATTCAGAGAGTTCAATATTTTCTTTTCATTTGTTCTTAACTTGACATCTAGAAATTCTGTGCAGCTGGAGATCATTGTAACCTGTAACAATATAACTTTTTTCTTAATTTATTTTCTTCTCTGCCATTTTTCCACTATTTCTTCCAACTTTTTCTAGTATCGCTGCCAAAAAATTTTGTTGTTTCAACACTATGATCATGAAAASATGGTCAATCAGTCCTTCCTAATACTGACCAACTTTCTTTCATCTTCCTATGCAGGTCATTTTATGATAAAAAGTAAAGATTTTTCATGAAACTGTTAAATGATTATCCTACTTGAACTTATCCAAAACCAACTGCATTGCTCACACTTTATGACATGCAATTCAAACAGCAACAGTTTTTGTTGTTTATTATATATTTCACTTGGCTTTCACCATTCTCTAGTAACAAAGATAGCTATATGAGAACAGGCATTCCATTTCTTCATGGCCCATTTATTCTATCACAGTATTTGCTTGAAATCAAAATGCCTTTTGTGACAATATAGTTACACAAACAACCTGTGATGTAATGAACAGAGGAAAATGACTTAAAACAATCACGTTCATTCAAAAGTAACATCTGCTTTTCATGCAGCTGTTTTTTGCAATAAAATAAAATTGAATTAATAACACAAGACAATAGAGTATTTTATACATAAATAGAACTGCTTCAGCATCATTATATCTTCATAAGTGAGGTTAGTAACAGAGGAAAAAGGTGGAAATCTAAAGCTCTCCGAGTACAAAGACTCAAAAATACTGCATGTGTAATTAATTTAGGTACATTTCCTAAAGTCTTATACTTCATACAAACAAAGCCTGAGCTTTTTAAAAGAAATAAAATCTTCTGAACCGTATCTTTGGTTCTGTTTAAAATCAGATATATGTAAATTTTCTTTAAAAAGTTAGATTACCAGTTCATTTAAAGTCTCTGTTCCTTTAATTGTGAAAAACTGTTTCACTGTATCAAATGCAATATAATACCATGCCATTAATCTTCCAGTCTCTGTAAAAGAAGAATATAAAGAAAAATGCCAAATATTTTTTCATTGTATATTTTAAGTCACAAAAACTGAATTCTTTTTCTTATTACAGGGCTCTACAAGATTTAACACCACTGACTCAAGATACTATTGCCCCCAGCTGTCTGATAGATATTACTGACCCCATCATAAAGTGGCAGAAAGAAGTATGTGTCAGTTACAGTTTTCTCCAATGAAGATGAATTCACACTAATATATCAGACTGTGAACTGTGGTTGCTGAGAAGCCAACCATTTCTAGCAGCAGATTGTAGAGAAGAGCTGGTATTGATAAAACCTCTCCTTTGCACTGTGTCACAGTCCTATTATCCTGTGATAATGTTCTACACTTTTCTCCTAATCTGCAACAAAATTTCCAGCAACATCAAAAGATAAGATCTGTACAGTGATCAAGTTTAAGAGAATAAAACTTCCATGATTTGTTAAATTAACTTTATCGTATATTCTAGGCACACCATTGTTCAGATTCTGCCCTCTCCTACATCTGTGTATTGACATCAGTGGTTCACAAGAACAGCTGTGACCCTTTGCAGTTCACTGCTATCTCAGTATCACTTCTGAAAACTAGTGTATTAAAAAAAAAAATTACCTGTTGATTTGAAATTATTTGCTTTATCCATCCTGATCAAATCAAAAGACGATAAATCATTTAAGTTCTTCAAACACAACTCTGCCCACAATTTGAAAAAACACACATATTTTTAGTACATACGACCCAGGAACAACATCATCTAACTGCAGTGAACATATACCAGAGTAATTCCACTGAACTCAAGTAAAGGTTGTAGAATACAATCCTGCTCCTACTTAAGTTGGGAACAATTTCTTCTCTCTGGGGAAAGCTCATATCCTCAAAGATATCTGATACAAGACAGTCCAACTCTTTTAGAAAAGCAAAAGTAGCAAAGTAAAAGAAACTAGATGCAAGAAACATAGGCTGCGGATTTAAATTCTGAACGACAATCTGAGAACTCACAGTATTTATGCAAAAGATTTCTACTAAAGTTGTAACACTTAAATAGTTGAAATTTCAAATATCCGCAGATATTTATGAGTCCTTCATTGGGTATTTTCACACTGTACCAACTGCATTTGTGTTTACTTCAGTAAATCTATTTACCTGCTGGTGTTGCTTATCTGCATGAGGATGATCAAAGTGTTTTGTTTGTTTTTATCTTTTTCAAAACCAAGGAAATTAAAAGGCAAAAGTGACATTAATACAATGTTGAGAATTTAAACATAAGTTGCCAAAGCACTCAAAGTGATAGTTCCCATAGCAACCAGAAATCATTCACATCACAAATGCAATGTAGGAAAACATAACTAACGATATATATTACTACAAAATATTTCATGTGTGTAGGGGAAGTGAGCTAGTTTCTGTAACAGCTTCAAAAAGAGGTTGCTTATAAAATCAGAGCACTTCAAGGTAATACAGTCCACACCTAAAAGCATTTGGAAGTGAAGCCTTCCATGCCTTATCCCGTATGAGCTTATTTAGGTCAGAACATGCTTTACTCCCTCCTTTCCTTTCAACCCACATTCCAAAAATAGAAATGTCCTCATCTAAAGGAGACGGAAATGAAGAAAACAATTGAAAGAGCACATGAACTGTATTTCTTTGCTTACTGTTTTTTTATCTGCAAGTTACAGTCCATGTGTCTTATATTTGGAGATTTCAAGCAGCACTGTATACAGTTAGAAACATCTGGAGGTGGGTCCTTGTATCCCTTATGCAAAACAACCTCAGCATAGCTTCACCAAGCCCAGCATCAACCATAGATGCTTCTACATTTTCTGTAGAATGTTGTAAATTTTGTGTAAAATTCAGTAAATGTGTAACCGAAATCCAAGTGATGGCTCTACAAATTTCAAAGTATACCTCAATCTATACTGTGCTTTCATGGACCAGGCCCCCTTCAGATATTTAAGTTCCAAATGGTCAGGTATACAAATGTACAGAAATAGGATGGACATAAGGACTTGCACTGAAGACAGAAAACTGCATTTGTAGATTTGCAGAAATCCAGTTGAAATCTTAGCAAGTAGTGTTCTATTTTGGATTACAATTTATTTGGGATTTATTATAAAACTTAGATAAAAAAGAGTTGTATACTATTTTCATATTGGAAGAAGAGAGGCACTAATCCCCAAACTATTTAGTCAGCTGTATGTTTTCTGACAGAATTGTATTTAATTAAAAAATAGTATTACAAAAAAAACCCTTAAATTAAATGATTGTTTTATTCAAGCCTTAGCCAAAAAAAAAAAATCTTTCAGTAATTTTTATAGTATATAACAGAAAAAAACATAGTACTGCTAAATACAGTTGGTCTTTTCCTATCTGTAAAGTTGGATGCTTCATTCTCACATTGTTACTCACCTGAAGAGTAGATACAATCTCTTTTGATTACCTAATTGCATACTTTTACTTCACTGGTATTGTATTATATATTTGCTATTCATATGCAACATTTAAAGCTAAGTTTGGAATTAACACAGCAAATAATTCTTAAGAGAATCTACTAAATCAGTGCATCTGTGATATGACTTGAAATCATATGGAATACTTCATGCATAGAAATGTTCAAAAGACTGCAAGTCTTCCCTCCACACACCTAAGCAAAATGAGTAATTCAAGCCTTAAGTGCCAAATTTCAGGTAACAAGCAAACAATATACTAAAAGATACTTCTCCAGTGGAAGATGCCATGGTCTGAGGGAGTGGAATTCTCATATTGTACCAGTCCAGATGTCTGAAGTGAAACCATACAATATGCATATTGTGACTTATCAAAAATACATAATTTAAGAGTTGTTCCAATTCGTCAATTCACTGAATCCACCACTGGACAAGATCTGCCACACCCTGGACTTCTCTAAGATTCCTTTTTGATGTTATTTATGCATTTGTGAATGATGGATATGAAAATATCCATCACTTAAATACAGTGCATTCTCCTTCTACACCTGGTGTTTATTATTGCTATCTAACACGCTATAATCATGCAATTTTAAACTGCTTCAGAATAAGCTGAAATTGTTCAAAGTTTTACAACATTTGTTTTCAAGGTTAAATTTATGACAGAGGGAAGATGACAATTTCTGAAACAGGGTTTTTTGAAAGTATGTAAACAGAAATTAATGAAAGTAAATGAGATAAAACAAGGGAAGGACAATTAGCAAGAATGACAAGCATGCAAAATTAAAGTGATCAGTGTGCTAAGTTTTATTTCTGAGTATGCATATTGAGATGAGGTAGATAGAGGCTTTTTTTTTCTCTCTATACAATAAATATTTTTATACCAGTCAAAACACACTGATAGTGTTCAAAAAGTATGGAGTAATAATTAAATGAAATCAATAGCACAATATAGTAGATTACATTTGTTCTGTGAAGAGATCCATTGAAATTAATGGAGACACATAATATGAAAAAGTACSAATGAATCTGGCTTAAAATGTAACATTTTACCGAAAAAGCCCAAAAGTCACTGACCTTGTAATTTTGCTTCAATTCCAGCTTTATCCAATCCAGATGAAAAACCTTCAAGAAGAGACAAACAGCTTTTTAATCTAATACAATTATGTACTTCATCCTCAATACCATAACCTAACAAAACTGATTTGCTGATTTTAGGAGCCAGACAAAATATCCAAAAGTGAAATATTTGTAAATATTTAGTATTCTGGGAACAAATCCAGAGCCTTACAAAGTGCAAGTACATAAGCGCACAGTTAAGTGTCTGTTAGAACAGATGTGCAAAGACAAAAGCTGCAGATGCTCCCCTATATAACATATCATAGTGCTAAGAGTTGTGGAGATGTTGGCAGGAAACTTGCTGGTAAATATGCATTATTTCCAAAGCTAAATATTAACAAAGTTGCAAAATATTATTTAAAATTTTCCTATTTTAGAATACCAGAGACTACCTAAATTGTAAAATCTGTTCAAGTACTAGTTGTGTTATGTCCCAGCCACATGCATACAACTCTGAAAAACTAGTCTCCAGCAGGTTACTAATGATTTCATAGTCATGTGTATGGCAAGTGGCCAGTGATAAAGATATGATCAGCACTAGGGACTGAGATGCTGTTCTGGGTTGAAGACCCCAGTGTTAAGATTATTAAAACTTTGTTTTAGCAAAAATATGCAATATTAAACAAAAGTTATTTCTCAGCAGCAGATTATATATTCAGTGCTGAAAACTACATTATGGCTTGATCCTGCATTCATACATGGCCCAGTATTAACATGGAAAAAATGGATAATTATGAAGCTGTAAATGCCTTCTTCATGTTTTTGAGTTACACTATGCTGAAACACTTAATACTTATATTAATGTAATTGGAATTATTTTTCCTTAAAATGTTACAGTTCACATTAGACATCTTGTTTTCAACCCCTAATGAAACAATACTCCATTAGAACAAAAGAAACAAAGTGTATCTAACATAGCAGACTACAGCCTAGTGTCATAATTTAGATCAATTCAAAAGCAACAAACCATAATGAGTTGGATTTTTTAAAGCTCTAATGTATAAAAATGTTGATCGTATCCATTCCAAAGCTACAGTGGAATCTGTGATGGTATGCAGCACTATTTCTGCATTTAAATGCTCAACAAGATGTCTGTGCAAGCTAGCAAGAAAACAAACAAACAAACAAATTGTAAGTATATTTATCAACTAGTAATAGAAAAAGTGCTAAAACTATTTTTGAAAGTAACAATTTTTGTTATTTTATTGTAAACTGTTCACTCTAATCAGTGAGGTCAATAGAAAACAGTGAATAATATATAAATAATCRAAATGTAATTTGTTGTTATGGCTTAATGTACAGCAATTAAAAATAATTCTTTCAACTGTGCAGTTTCATGATTATTTAGAAAACAAAGCTATGTACATTTACAGCTTACAGCACAGTGTTGAATATAYAGGAAAAAATAAGTCTTAACCAGATTACATGAGATGAATTTCCTGTTTTATTCTTTAATGTCTTAACCTTTCTATATATTTGACTCTGTTGACATTCTGTTCACATCAAGAGAATTCTGTAGCCTGGTATTTTCCAAACTGCTGTCTAAAAATTCAAAGACATGATATGGGTTCAATTCTTGCTTTTTTTGTAATATGCACTTTTTCTGTTTAAGTTTTGCAAGCAGGGATCTACAACTAACTTTCTTTGTTAAATTTAAGATGACCTAGAGATGTTTTTATCTTCTCTAAACATATGTATCATCATGCCTGAAAGATGCAAAATACATGTTAATAAGTGAGTTTCTAGACTTGGAGATTGATCATCATATTGCTGTCAAAATGTAGGGTTTTTTTTTTTTTTTTTTTTTTAAGATCTGCATATTTACAAGTAGAAATTCTAAACCGAAAAAAAAACTTTAAAGTGAATGAACTTCCGTTCATTCATTCAGTGAAATGAGTGATCTTATTTACAAGCACAGCCAACCAACTGAAATTAGTTTAAATACAAGAAAAAATGTTTGAAGTTCATCTCGGATACTAGGTTCTCATGAACTGAAGCGGATATGAAGCAGCTCACCTATTCACTGAATTTTAATATGGATGTAGTATCATGGGAATGCTCTAAAGCTCAACTTTATGTCTCAAAATACTGTAAATGAACTGATTGATAGTGTATTGTTGGCTACTACCATGTACTACTGCTTCATCCACACAGAACTAACATGGTACCTTTAATCTCTTTCATTATCKTCAGTGACTGCTCATGTATAAAGCTTCTTTCACTTTCGATCACTGCACTGGCAACATACAGTCATATTCCCTACCCAGTTCCCAAATTTTGCCTCCTCTAAGATGCATTCTCTTTCCTCTCTCTCACCACTGGAGCTGCTAATCCAAATCTATCTTAGAGGTTTACTATCCCAAACATTTTATAAGGAAAAATACAGTTTGTAAATACAGATAGGAAAGTATGTTGAAAACTCTACAGCTTCAGCTACAAGCAGTCTTTTCCCCTTTCTGCTATGAGCATGTCCTACAGATGAATAAGCTCTTCTTTTTGTCTACTGTTCTTTTCATGTATCAAGTAAAATTTGGTTCTTTAAAAATGAATTTTTAAGGAAACTGCTGTGACTCCATTATTGTAAATATGTATAGATATGTAAATATGTATGCATATGTAAATATGTATAGATATGTAAATCTTCCCTGCTTTTCTTATTTAATAGTCTCTGACTTGCTGCTGATCTGATAAAACAGAAGCTGTTACTTCTGAATAGCTTGATTTGCTTTTCCTTTGATTCTTAAATTTCTCCCAAATATAGCAAAAGAAAAAAAAACCAAACCACATTCTGTAGAAATCATGAAATATTGCTATCTTCAATATAGTGTACTTAGGAAAACTGTTTAGTTACCTGCTCTCTATTATATCTGCACCGCTTAACATCTGTATATACTTCCCCTTTGTACTCAAACGAGTCATGATAACTGCTGTAGCTGTAGTGTCAAACTGAAAAAAAGAAAAAAAAGCTGTAAGAAACTTCCAGTTGAACATGCATTGCATAGCAATGCATGAAACCACTAAAACTGTTTTCTTAAAATGCTTTTTTAAACCATTGCTGAATGCCAAAGCATCTATAACTTAAAGGCAAGCTCTAACTCATGCAGGTAGCGAGCAGGACTCGAGCATTCCAACCACTGCTGGCAAGCCGCTCACCACACCAGCCTATTTGTGTTCCATGTACATATATACCAGAGACACTTCTAGAAAAAACACAGATTTGAACTTTTATTGACTTCCTTATGAGGACCACAGCTAAGGGAAGGATTTGTAACCAGAGCCACAAAAAATAGTTTACTGACAATGAATTCTCATTAGTAATCTCCAAACATTAGAAAGGCTTGAATGAACAGTCAAGCCTTTTATACTCATTTCTTAAGATCTTCATCATCCATTCTAAGCCACTTCACTTACACTAAATATGCATCCTGAACTTTATGTTAGTTTGTTTTGTAATAGAAAAAATACTGTTAGACTGATTTGTTGATTTTTGTACAAGAAGTTTCCCCGAGTGTTGTTTTTTTTAAATCAAATTAGTGTATGTGACACTGAAAGGCAAGTCTTGGCAAATATTTCAGGTCTTGACTCTGTAAGGAGTTGATACACATTTTTGAAGGGGTTTAAGAATCTGAGTCACAACTTAAAGAATCTTGCTGAATTACATTCTCTAGCAAGAATTTCAGTTAACAAAGTTAGGAATACATGAATTTCCATACTAGTTTAAATTTTGGGTCCAGATTAAATCCTGTTTTGTACCCAACACAACACAGTGGCTAATGTAAGCAGCCTCAGCAGACAGATGTGGGGTAATCTGTCCCCCATATTAGACTTCATCCTGGTTTCTAAAAGTAAAAAATTAGAAGCCTAAGATTTAACATAAAGGAGACTTTCAAGAAGTATAATAATTAAGATGGCCACTTTTTTTTTTTTTTAAACCATCAAATCAATGTCTAAACCCTTTTTAAATCTTACAGGATTCTTGGATCAACAACCTCTTGTCGAAGTGAAAGGATTTGTAGCTTGTGAAGGCAGTGGTTCTGAACTCCCCCCTTCTAATTTAATTAGATGTTTTCTTGTTTTGATAGTATGAGAACAAAAGCACATTGCTCACTCTCTGATCTATTCAATATTTCAGAAACGTCTATCACACAATTTATAATTTGTGTGCCAGCTTCCTATTTTTTCTCCAATCCCCAGTCCTTAAGCAACTCAAACATCATCAGATTTTTTCCACAGCAGGGTGAAGCAGTGCTTTTCAAATGACAATGCAAAAGCAAACAGATTTCTTTCTTGAACACAATGTTACCCAACACTAATTTAACCATAAATAACAAAACTGTAAAAAACAAATACTGCAATAAAGCGGTTGGTATTGCTATTTCTTAGTCAAGTTTCTAGTGACCTGCCTTAACAAAGCATCAGCATAAAAGAGCATTAACTTACTTGAGGCCTTCCTGCTCTCCCAATCATTTGCAGAATATCAGTTTCACTATACTCCTGGAACATGCCTCCAACGTAGTGCATTGTGGATTTTATAACCACCAGGTGTGCAGGTAGATTGACTCCCATAGCTAAGGTACTAGTAGTAACTACATCAAATTAAAGTATATTGATTTCGAGATGAACAGCATTAAAATGTCTATTATCAACATTTTAAAATAAGCAGCAAATAAGTGGCTAATTTTCATTGCTAAGAGCTCTTATTTTCCAACAAAGTCAGTGGGAATTTAGGCCATTTTCCACTACACAGAATTAGACATAGAATACAGACACATATTTGCATAACAGTTTCAATATATCTGATGATCAGTATATACTTATTACCAAATATTCTTTAAGAAAATCAAACACATCCCAGATATTTTTATTTAAACATTTCTTAACATTTGTAGATAATCCAGAATCCAATTCATCTTCACTATAATACACATACTGAAGGAACATTTATTCATAATTCTTCATGGATAGATACCTGAATATAGCCATGGCCTGATCTTGCTTTGTAGATCAGTATCATTAAGATTTTTTTTCCAAGTCACTAATCATTAGCATTGTTTCTACCCATGGTACCAAACCAGAACCTTCACCATTACTATCATAATACTTTAACGATACACACTCTCACCAGGAAAACACCAGTCAGATTTGTTCATGTGCAAATTATCTTTCTCACATTTTTTAATTCATATATATATGGAGTGATGGGCATTGAAAATGGAAAGCCAGCTATACAGGTCAACTGATATAATTGTTTCTTTATTCCAAATCATTTTTTGAAATGAAAACTGAAATTAATCAGTTACTGGTACATCAGGAAAGAAGAATCCAACCTAAATTAAAGGCAAAACTATACAATCTCAAGAGAACTATTGTTTCTCCTACTGTGGTAGTACACAAACTGGGAATATTTGTCAAAAGAAATGACCTAACCATAAAAAAAGTTGCAGAGAAAGGTTACTTACCAGTGCAATTGGATCTTAGAGATGCGTAGTCCATGCATATATTTACACTGTGAGTATACACGTGCTCTTTTTCAAAATCAAAGAATTTTTCCCCTTTGAAACATCTGTAGAAGCCGTATTCAAACCCTACCCCCTTCATGCTCAAAGACAGATTAGGCATAATATGACAACGCTCTTTCACTTTTCTCTTAGTTGCAGAAATATAATTCTAACATCTCAGRTGACTGAAATGTTCATAGGAACTATATATCTCAAATGACTTGAGTACTGACAAGCAACTTTGCATTCTTTTAGTGATAGTTCATATGTGCATTCACATTGTGTTCAGCTCTGGTATAGGGTATCAAAGTTCTTTTTGCGAACAGCAATTGCAGAATCACTGTCTCCTGAGGCTTCAGAATTGGCACAGCAGTTGGCAAGGTCATACACAGATCTCCAGGCAGCCAAAGTACAGTAAACAGCAGGGGTGATGAGACTTTTTAACAGCACCATGGATACTGCAACTCTGGCAAGGTATGCCATGATCATAGTAAGTGGATCTACCTTAAAAATTCATATTGAGTCAGGACAACCACTGTACAGAAATGAAAAATCCATGAATCTTTCAATGTTCTACATGAACTACCTAGGCGGTTCTCCAAAGGGTCTGAACTTGTATATGAAAAAGAGAAAGCCTAGATGAGATGAGACCATCATGTCTCAAGCAGACACCTACTCATTCTAGGTAACAGCACATGGAACATTTATCAGGAGCCTCTGTCAAAACACCTTGCATGGGAGCTTGAAGATGGAATCCTGCCTATGCAAGAAGCGTAAAAGTGAAAGATTACCTTCAGGGAAGCCACAGCCACAAAGGACACAAGCAAAGCATACATCATGTGAAAGCTGAGAAAAGTGGCAATAACAGAGCACTCCACTTCAACATGCTGGCTGAGCGATACTAAAGGGGAATGAACATGGCCAGCCTTGTAAGAACACAGGAGGGAGAGTGACCTCTATTTATGCTGAAAAGAAGAAAAGTGTTCCGGTCCTTAGTAACAGGGTACATATAGACTCACAGTGTAAAAGTACACGTGAACCATAAAAACATCTTTATCATTCTCGATTTCACAAAGTAATTCCAAAGGCTAATCATAAATAATAGAATCAGAAACATTACCCCTTCCAAACCTCCATCTTCTCAAGACACATTAATAACATTTTGACTTTCAAAGTTAAATTTACTTACAGAGTACTGGTAAATCTCCTACAGTAAAAGCTCCTTCAATTATTTTTCTATCAGATAGCTCCATACCCGCATGATGATAAGCCACACCATACATTAAAAGATCTGATAATGAAATAATTATATCCATTATTTTACTAAGTTTACTCAAGCAAATATTCATTCACAGAGCTGAAAAGTAGTAGGTTATACTTACCTCTCAGTTTGGAATCCTTCAATGAATTTGCAGATCTCTGTAATCTATGCAACACAGAAAAATAACAATAATAAATCTTTAAAATCCCCAAACAAATTCACTAATGCAAACAGAATATGCAGAGGAGCTGGTACGTTTTCAAAATGCAAAAATAAAGCTTCACATGAAACTAGATAGACAGTTACCCCACTAAAGATTCTAAGTAGTATTCCTTGACGTGTACATTTATTTTTTCCATATTTTCCTGTAGTTCTACTGCATTTGTGCTATGAAATACGTACTTAGTTTATAACTACATGTTAGAATATCGAAAGGACATCATATTAAAACAACTTTTGAAATACACAGTCTTTGGATAATTCCAGCTGCCACCCCTCCCATCTTTCCAAAGGGAACAAACTGATTCTCTGAGGCAGCTGCTGCAGCTTTTGCAGCCCAGTCATCTTTCCAAGTCACAAAATACAATCCAGCTCTCTTAATCAGATGCAGAAGGTGAAAATAGATATAGATACTGCTGACAAAAATATAAGTGGGAACTAGGAAAGCAATGGAGATGCTTTGTTCGCATAAGGCAAAGGGAACCACGGTCGAGGTCCAAAACCAGGAAGGGGCTTCTGCAGCTGCCATGACTGGACAACCCTGAAGTAGATATTAATATAGGTCACAGCTGTATTTAGTAAGGTACCTGATCCTGCAAAGACTTTTCATGAGCTTAACTTCATACACTAGTAAGACCACATCCAAAGGAAGTATTTATATGTTTAATCTTTGCACTGCAAGGCTTTATGAAGTCAATGGAAAATAGTATTTTTATTGTTTAGGAAGAAGATTTTAAAAACAACTTCATGTTTACGAAAGGTACCATGAAAATCTGAGAAGCAAATAAAATTCCCCAAGAAGAGTGTCAATTTACCAAAAAGAATGCCAATTGTGATGATGATTTTGCTGCAGACACTCCTCTGCTAGAAACTGTACTAGCAGGTTTAGTAGAACAGGTAAACACTTAATAAAAACGCAAATATAAATACCTTTGTTTCTGTTCTATGCTCAACAGAAATTTAGCATCTTTTGCAAGAACAGAAGCGGCCTGCTGTACTCCTTTTCTTGTTGCACAAAACTATAAATAAGAAAATATTTTTTGAATCAACTGTTTTAAGAAAGAAACAATTTTAAATGTGATGAAAAAAAAGCTGTTGTACCACAAGTGCTGGTTTTTGTTCAGCGTATGTTTGTATAATACTAGTTATCTTGTAGTTAAGAGTTAAGTCAAACTTGAATTCTGTCTGATTGTCACTGCATGGAAAACCAAGAACAACTTTGCGTAGCTTCACAGGGCGGTGATCTTCATCTATTTTTAGACATACAGCAGGCATCTTACCATCTGAAAGCCATTCTGCAATCTTAAAAAAAGAGCAGAATTTAAATGATAAATTTCTGCTTTTAAGTATGTTCTGTTCTAACTGCATTATTCACGTAATGATTAACTTATTTTTGTCACACACAAACTATTAACACATTTGACATTGATTTTAACATTAAAATCATACGTAAAGATCTGCTTTCTACAGGACCAATATAATTCAGATTGAATTATCTCAGTCTGTTGAGATTATACTTGGAGACAAAAATCACATACAGAGATCTAAAACTGAAGCATGTCCGTACTTGGCTGAGAGTTCTATATGATTGCAGGTCATTAGTTATATTAATATCAATTCATACAGTTGCCATCAACTGACAGCTCCAAAATGACAACTTTGTTATGTATCAATCTGAATTCAGAACTCCAGGTAAGCTTTATAAAATATAATAACTGAAATACAATTAAAATTTAACTTACATCTTCAGCATTCGGGATTGTTGCAGAAACAGCTACAAATCTCAAGGAAGGAACAGTGTCATGATTCTCTGAAAGACGCAAAAGAGAAGACTGAACAGTCTTCATCCGACTGACTACAACTTCTAATGTTGCACCACGGCTTTCATCCTTTATAACATGCACCTATTAAGAATTTTAAAACATTTGCAAAATATTTCTTCTGTTACAATCTATGTATTTGTTAAGTATATATCTGATGCACTATCAAAGAGGTTTCCTTTTATTTTCAAGAACAAAAACAGCCCATAAAAATCATTAATTTTCTTACCTCATCAATGAGAAACAGTCGTACAAGCTGGACTATAGAGTTGTCCCTCCACCTTCTAGTCATGCTATCCCATTTCTCCTAGGAGAAAAAAATGGCAAAAGGAGAAAGATGTTTATAAAGGCCAACATACACCAAAAACAGGAGTGCAAGGAGACATGCCTACACATGATTAACCTCTTTAAATTAAACCAATTAAATGAATTCAAGCTAATGCCATGCATGGTTTATCTGGCGCATTATTATATTGCTAATTGCTGCTTATATGCACTAAAGTATGCATAGGAGTTTGCAGACAAGGACAAAGATCATAAAATTACTCTGAAATTCACTCCTCATGATGAAAAAGGGGCAGACCCGGTAGTATGCAATTTCTAGACTACTTATGTCTGTTTATTCTAGATTTTTGTAAAAACTGGGATTGAAACCTACAGGTGTAGTTATAATAATGTGAGCATGCTGTATTTCAAACAGATCATCCATCTCTGTATCTCCTGTCAGTTCCTTGCAGCTGAGTCCTATGGGTCCAAATTTTTCTTTCCAGTCATCAAAACGCTGACTGCATAGAGCTTTTATTGGAGCCACTAAAAATAATACAAAATTATAAGAGTTATAGCAAAGAAAGCAAATCTTCAACTACATTGCTAAAGATGCTAAATGCACACATTTTGAAGATATTTTCTTGAATTTAATTCTTCAGTTTTCAGCTTTGCTCCTAAAACCATAGAATTCAGAATTGGCTTATTACTCATCTCTTGTGCATAGATCAGTTTTGAGCTCTGGGTCACAGTTCTTCCCTACCAGCAACTGGAAACAGAGCCCTTGAATTAAAGGTATGTATGTCCCYTCATAATCATGTTTTTTTCTAAATCCCACGTGAAAACAATCACTTGGCTATCAGAATCTGACAAAGGCTTTCTCACAGACACAAGAAACCACAGGGAAGACATCCTTTCTAATGAAAGATCATACAAATGCCAACCTTGCTCCAGTTTAGAATACAATTTCTTTGAGCACTCTGCACTCAGAGAGAAAGGGGGGCTATAAATGAGAAACCACCTATAAGTAGGAAATAGGATCCTAAAGGAAATCAAAATCTATTTACAACTAAATGTACAGTTAAGTGTAGTCAGTGTCATACAGAGCAGCCACCACCACAGGTAGCAGTTCTGATACTGGTGCTGATGAACACACACTTAAAATAAGTTTTTTTCTTTTCTTTTCTTTTTTTTTGTCTCAGGGGACACACACCATACTTTTTCAGATGGAAGCTGATTTCTAGAAATCAGAAATAATTCTCTATAACGATTGACATTAGCAACACATATAAGTCTAAACTGGATGGGTATCTATATGGAAAATGCAGTGATTCAAGTGAAAGAAGAAGTGATCCATCAACGATCTGAAAATAACAGCAATAAAACAGGTCTTGCTGTGATTGCATTCTAGACTAGCTAGAGACCACTGAAAATCAACCATCAGCTGACAAGGGAGCCCCAAGACAAAGAGGCTTAGAAGAACCAGTTTCTGCTTCAATAGGAGGTGTAAAACCTCATAAGCATATCAGTGGCCTACACAACAGAGGAAATCACTAACTGCAGAAAACTGATTAAGCTACAAGGAAGTAAACATGAAATTGTCAAAGTAACATCTTTGGCTAGCCATGGGGGCAGAATGGAAGAAACCAATAATTGCTCCCTAAGCTTCAGCCACCAAATCCCTAGCACATGTTAAAGCTACTGGGAAACAACTCTCATATGATTACTGCAAGCTAATTCACATACGCTGTGCTGCTGACAAACCAGGTACTGGGGAACCCTCCTGCAGTACACAACCTGATTAACATCCCTGTCCCAACCTCTGGAAAATTGACATGTCCCCTTCTCCATCATTATCCAACCTGAAAAAGTCAGCAAACCTAATTCCAACATCTGGCCGCTGTTTCTTTACTAAAATTTCTAATCAGAATAAGGCCATTTTGCACCAATTCTCCCAAGGCAATCAAAAATATTACAATATGACACTGAAATGCTCCTCCTCCATCTGCTGACAGAGAAACTATAATACATGCCTGCTTATAAAAGCTCTATTTACAATATACAGCAAACTCTACATCAAAACTATCATTATTATAAGAATGTTGACTCATTATGATTTGAAAAAAAATACAAATAAGGCTGAAACCTTTGTAAGTGTAAAGATTAACCATTAATAGCAAGACTGACAAACATATTACACTGTATCAACTAATTAAAACTGGTACAAAACCACCAATCTCATCTGATTTGCATGATATAAACTCAATCCTCCAGAAAGGAAAGACACAAGTGTAGTCACAGTTGTGACCATCTTCAAGTATTTTTATTAATTTTTATATAGATCAATAAAAAACCATGAAGACCACAGCTCTGTTGCCTTGTACTAGTGGAAAGAAAGCAACTGTTAATGTGAAATCTTGTCAGGTAAGGGGATGGTGGAAAATTTGATCCTCTTCTCAGAGCAACAGACAGGCATACAAAAGATACTGCTTGTTTTTGGGCTCTGCCACTGTGACAGTTTCCTTTGTTTCCCTCTTCCCCCCATAGTGTTCACCTTGCCTTCTTAGAGCACTAACTCTTTACAAGAAGAATTCTCTTTTTATTTGTATAGGCAACAGTGGCTACTACAATTATGCGATGTTGTTAAATACTAATAATAGTTACTATGGTAACAAAAATAAACAAACCCTAAAAGAAACATCTTTTTTTAAGAATGAAGTAAGCCTCAATTTCTCAACATAGTTTATATCAAGATTACTAAATCACTCACTCTTGATCTCAACACTTAGAATGACATTTTCTACCGTTGTCACTAAAATGTTTAAAGCTGCATAATACTTACTGTATACAATTTTAATATTTAACCAAGGCACTGGGGTTTCCATTAGTAATCTGGTAATAGCTAGCTCAAACATAACAGTTTTTCCAGAGCCAGTCGGAGCACAGATCACAAAATTCCTATCTGTATAAAGAAGCTAGGAAAGAATTCAAAGTAGTAAATACAATGCAGCTATCCATTATATCTATTCATACATTCCAAAAGAATTGTCTGGGGGTAAAAAGACACAAAGAAAATGCTTATTACATTGATAGATGTAGTCCTCTAAAGTACTTTGTATTAGATATGAACTTTAAATAATAGCTAAAGAAAGTATGTCTTTTTCTGTGCATCTGCCATGGAAATATAAATGACAGAGATATTGTTCATCTGAGGCTATTATGTAGTAAAATCTACCATTTTGTGACAAACACAAAAATACAAATATCTAGCCTTAGATGACATCAATGCAGAATAACTGACAGTACCCAACTACAACCACATGTAGGCTCACATTTGAGCTATTAATTTTGCACTTAAAGTGCAATTTAAGTGTTTTCCTTCTGTAATCAAATCTTCATCCAAAATTCCAACCTTGCTGAAAATATTAATTTTAATAGAATGTTAAGTTTTAAAATAATTATGAAAGCAGGTTTTGTATGCCTATTCTTTCCTCCTTCCTTCCCTCACATTCCTTCCTCCCTCATCTCAGAAGCCAGGTATGTCTATACCACATTCCTGCGTTTTCCTCTCACCCGGTTAGCTCTACGCTCCTCCCTCCTCCTCAGTGGCACTCACCTGCTCTCCATTCATGCAACAGGCTCTCTGAGCAGCTTCATTTGCTTCCTTCCCTCCCAACTCCCCATGGATTCTACTACTCTTATTTTTTGTTTCTTTCTCTTCTAGAGTTAATGCTCTAAAACTGTTACCGCTGCTAGGAGTTTACAAGGATGGAGAGAGTGAATGGCAGCCCTCACCTACTACTTGATTTATAAGTAATTGTAGCAATGAGTGACACTGACAGCTCTGCTGAACAGCTGCAGGAATTACCTTTGTTCCTCATCTACCACTTCCAGTTTTCCAATGCTCACACAAATCAATAAAGTATGAATATAGAATCTTTCCTGATTTTTGTTAAATAATCATATGTACCATAAGCTATAAGCAAGGCTTACTTTCATGAAAGTTGCAAGAAAAAGGTCATGCAAGATTATTTTACACGTATTAATTACTAACAGCAGTATCAATCAAAAAAGGTTATTTACTGGCAATAAGATGTATAACTCATGGCAGAAAATTAACACACATTTGTAAGTAAGGAAAAACACCACAAACGTCTAAAGACTACAGATATAAGGGAAAAAAAATGCAAGAGTATAGCTCCCCAGATAGTTTAAATGTAAGATTTTTGTGCTCATCTAAGCACAATTCTTAACATCTTCTCTGTGTAAAACATTAGCTAGTGGATAAGAAATTCAAACAAATTTTTTTGCTATACCAATGTAGCTTAAAGTACATACTAAAATATTTTCATGAATGACGATGGGATTTCTCCCATGTGAATAAAAACAAGAATGATTTGAATAAAAAATTTTAAATGCTCTGTTGAAGACTCTGTTGAGACCTGTATTTCCTGTCTCTCTATAATACAATCGTACTCAAATTTGTTGCTTTCAAAGTAAGTTTGGGGTTTTGAAGAAAGAGCACAGACTCTAAAAAGAGGTGACAGATAAATACCACCTTTCCAAAAGGATGGCCTGCTCTAAAATTCTGCTTTTCTTAATTTTCTTCTCTAGGAAAATTGTTAAAAAATATATTACTGATCTGTATGTGTAAATATACACAAAATTAACAATATCACATAAAAATATTTAAAACTGAGAAAAACGTTTTTAAAAAGTTCTTCTGGTCTCTTCTCCCAGATGAACACAATGCTGCTCATCTGCTCAGCTCTTCTAAGAAGAGGTTCTAGAAATATTGTAGCTTTCTAACCCCTTCTAAGTTCTGAATATTAAAGTGCTGCTTTAATTTATGCTATACATTTACCTATAAAGTACTACTTGCTGCTGTAGCTAACATTTTGTACTTACATCATCCAAAGCTTTAGATTGTACATAGTTAAAATAGGGAAACTCCTTAAAAATACTTCTAAATTGGGTCGCTTGAGAGCACATTAAGGATCTGAAAACAACTGAGTGAAAATTCTAAAATTTGTTTTAGAACTATAAAATGTACAGTTTTCACTTATATTACATTCACTTACATTACAAGAAATGTACTCTTTCTGTAATTTAAACAAAAAATTTAAACATATGCAATGATCTAACTAATACAGACTTACCAGAACAATTAGCAAAAAGTAACTTATTAAATGATTTAGTATCATTATTTAAATTCTTGGTGTGCCATATATTCCACATGACAAAAACACTACCTCAAATAGCATTAAGAGATGTCTYGAGATATACCAAGAACTGACATGGAGAGCACCTCCTCTTGTAACAGACTCCATGAAATGGAATATGGTCATGAAATACGAAATTTTAAGGGACAGATGTTTTTTCTACACCACAAAACAGATACAAGAGTAAGCAGAGCACTGCTTTTAACATATCTAAACATTCCACTGCCACACTATATTTGTAATATAACACAAACAAATTAACATTGCATTGTATGCCCAAGAGGGGCAGAGAGGTTAAAGAAGCCCACCTACAATCTCTTAATACTAACAGTGGTTTAAAAAATACTTTCAATTGCTTTCCAAACAAAAATATTCTTATCTAAAAATGAACAGAAGAAAAAGAGTATTGTTTCATTATGGATCCAAATAAGTGAGTCTGACCCTTGTCTGGACTTGCACTAAAGCCAAACAACTAACAGCAACCATCTGATCAGACTGAGGATACAAACACAGTCAGACATAACACCAACAGTAACAAGAAAACTGAGCTGCTGAGGCTTGAGATGGATGTTAGATTCATTTGAAAAGATTTAATAAAAAGGAAAAGGACTAAAACAAGGAATTAAAGTAGTTAAAGAAAAACATACAAATGAGCAAAGAGCACAAGTAATATTAAAGTTTTAGAAAAATACGGATTTTTTAAGAGACTTCTCTAAAATTACCCCTCTAAATAAACAATCCATTTTCAAAAGTGCAGAACACTGAGTATCTGTAATTGGCAACATCAGAACAACTGAGTACTTACTGGTTTTGAAAATTAGGTCACTTCTTCAGCTATTCATATAAATTTAGTTGCCTAAATTTAGATATTTACTCCTCATGACATTTAACCTACTGTTGACAGGTCACTAGAAACAAAGTATTAAAGAGACAGGGTAAAAAAACAACAAAAAAAAAAGTTTGGCAGATACAGCTAGATGGCTAATTATATTACGGTTCAAGGCAGGGGCAAGAACACGGAAAATTATTGTAAAATCTGCTTACAATAAGTTAAAGAATGGAAATATACTGTATATCACATACTACAACATAAATACTGATCTGTAAGGAGTATGTGAAGTTTACTTTCTCTTCAGAATATGGGACAAAAAATAAGATTCAGTTTTCCTAGTAAACCTAAATCCTATTCACTTTTTCTTCATTTAAAGTATATGGGGATATATGTATGTGTGTCTCTGTGTATAAAGTTTGGCCTAAAATAGATACTAAGTAAACTAAAAAATTGTAATGTTATATTTTAAAAATTAATAATTTTGAGGATAAAATGTGAATGTCTGATACGAGAAAAAATTTGCTGGGCAATGAATGATCTATTATAAACTGTCCTATTTTCACTCTAGCTTTGGAGGTCCCAAAGGTAAACACCTATTTATCATTCGATTCCCAGCATTATATTACAAATCAAAACTATTACAGTGAAATGCATGAGTTCCTGTGGCTACATATTAAATGCTAGAATTTTGTAAATGTAAAGGGTTATAATGAACTCAGATATAGCAAATAAAAGGATACGGATTTCTGTAACAGCCCTCAAAATTTCCAAATTTCTTTCTGCAGTGCCTAAAGAAATAAAATTTTCTCTTTTGAATTTCATGAGGTTCCTGTCAGCCCCTTCCTCCAGCCTGGCTAGGTCTCTCTGAACAGCAGCCCAGCCCTTGAGTGTATTGACCGGTCCCCCCCAATTTGGTGACACATGCAGACTTGATGAAAGCGCACACTGTCACCTCCTCCAGGTCACTGACAGAGACATTAAACAGGTCCGTCCCAGAACAGACRGAGTGCTGCAGGGGTCTATGACAGGCACGCATTAATCCCTACCCTCTCAGCCCCAGCATCCAACCAGTTTTTACCCAGCTTAAGCGCGTAGTTGTCCACCCATCCAAATCTTAATGTCCTAACTTGGATGCAAGAATTTTGTGGGAGACAGTGCTGAAAGCCTTGCTAAAGTCAAAGTAAATGACATTCATTGCTCTCYTCTCATCCAGAAATCTAGTCACTTTAACACAGAAGGCACTCGGGCAGGAAACACCTCTTCCATTTCTGATAAGCCTACCATGCCTCCAAATCCCTCCTTAAACCACACCTTTGCCTTACAATTTTCTTTTAGAAGTATTTTTCTAATCTGTACTTCTGTAGCACTTAGCCTGATACACTAGGCACACTCCACAGATGCAATGAGTCCCTGTCCCAAAAAGCTTAAAATCTAGAAATATGTATATTTAAATACTATTAAAAACAATGTCTAAAACAAGTGCTTTATTATTTCTACAAAATTCTCATCACTCTTCTCCATTTTCCATATTTTTCCCATCTAAAATCTAGTTCTAAAAAGATATGTGTGAGCCACACATTCAGTTTTCAATTCCTGATTTCAACTGATAATGAGATTATTTACCACATCAAGGGACAAGGCTGCTACTTTTCAAATTCTTGAGGACACAGATTTGGAGCGACATTTTCGAAAAGGGCCACATGACTTAAAAGCACAACTTCCGCTGACTCCTAAGGCACTTTTAAAAACATGACTTTGTCTTCATAAATTGTTTACCCAATACCCAGCACAAATTAAACAACAATACAAAATAAGTTGTTTACAATTGCAATACTGTCTGTCTAATGTAGACAATTATCTAACTCTGAAACTGTTCTTTACCTCAGATCATGAATATCCATTATTATTACATACCAAAGTAAGACAGTGGGCTATTGGTATTAAGTAAYAATAATTACCTTTCATATCCAGAATCTTCGAAGCATTAGAGAATGATTTTATCTTAATTCCACTTTTAGRAGCAAAGTCCCCATCATTTACCCTATGTAGGGTAAAATCTGAGTCTTTAGTTATTGGAATATGGTGATTATGTCTCTGTAAGTCTTCTTTTTTCATCTCTTTCATGTTTTCATTTGTTTTCAAACAGGTACCAATTTCTTTCATATCAATGGAACTATCTTTAAATTCAGATATTTTAAATAATCTGCAAAAGATACAGGATCTTTATTAATTTATTATACATTATGCAGTTTCTCTAACATTTGAAAAATATGCACGTTTATATTGGAAGCAAAACTAGTAAGACAGAGGCATAGAAGAAGCTTGGATCTTATTTTATTTGCTTTAATTGACATTCTTCTACCTGAAGAAGACTCCTTTCGAAATAATTTTTAGTTTTATTTTCATTCCAGGGCTGAAAGAATAAATGACCTGTCCAGATGGGCTCTCAATCCCCATAGCAGATCAACTGTCAATCTCTGCATAACTAAAAAGAACRGAGGCACACAGCTTCTGAGGAGTGAGGAAGGCTGGGCACAGAAGCCGAGTTTATCTGTGAAACTCCTCCTCCTAGCCAGCACTGAAATCATGAAGGTAGTCTTGTCTACCTTTTCACTTCTGAAAAGGAACTGACCTTAGCTTTCTTGCTCTTTACCAAGTGGATGAAGAACTAAAAATAGTATTTTGAAGAATCCTTGTTATCTGATAGTTTATTTAAAATGAATCAAACCAACCTTCTCTTTACCTTCCTTGTAAAACAGGCTGAGCTCAGGACACATATAATTATAGTACTAAAAGACTGCCAGAAGGAAATTTCTTTTTTTTTTTTTCTCCTTACAGTCAAAAAAATTAGTGCCTGGAGCCCTACTAAAGTACTTTCATCTGAAGAATCAAAAACTCTGCATTTGACAAATACACCTGAAACAACAACATGATTCTGATAGTAGATGAATTATCGTAATTGACTAGACAGAAACATACCTTCTTCTTAATGCTGAATGGATACTCCCTCCATCACTGTTGTCTGGAAAATTAATTAATATTTTATTTTGTGAAATATTTGCACCAGATTGCTGACAAGTTCCAATTCCCTTTTTATATTTATCTTGGTCAGAAGAGAGAAATGATGAAATCACTTTCAGACCTTCACACTGAGAATTAGTTTTATTCCTTTCTCCTAAACTTAACTGGAACACTTCTTTTTTAGAAGCTATACCAAAATGAACAGGTGCTTGTGATTTATCATTTACTTCCTCAGTATTTCTCTTGCACTGGTGTATAGACTTCTGCTGGTATGTCACTCCCTACAAAAAAAAAAAAAAAAAAAATTCTATTAATATTCACTCACATTCCTATTCATATTCATTTTATTAAATAACTTCCACATAAAATAAACCAAGTTCACAAATGTTATATGAACTGATACTCTTACCTTATTGCAAGAACTCTACTGTACGTTTTGTGACTTATGCTGATGCATGTGATGCATCGTGCTGTCAATTAAAACTCTTAAAAATAGGGTCACTTTCTATGCTTGCTATACAAAGCAGAGGAGCAAATCTGTTCCTTAAAACTGAAATGTACATGAAAATTACTGTCTCCTAGACATATCCTTCACTTTAATCCCAGAGACTTGGTAAATGCAAACACTTCTCCTTTCCCTCAGAATAAAGATAGACTTTCTAAAAAGTGATACAATGAGCAGGCTTGATTGAAGCTCCTACTAAGAACAGCCATGTGACAAACCCTGCAATTCTAACACGTCAAAATTCCTAATGAAGTCACTGATGGTCTGGCTTCCTCATCAGCTTAGCTAATTATGTTGTTTTGTAGGGTTATTCTCAACAGGATCAGTGTACTGATCTGGCTGACCACACAAGTATCACTGTCAGCAAGACAGGTAACAGTAGTACTAAGCAGTTGGATGCAGTAAGATGACAAAACAGCTCCATTCACCAGGTTTCACTTAGATTTGCTCATCATTTAACCATATCCTAACAACTTAAAGCATGCATAAAATTCATGAAAAAAAATAGCACAGTTTGTCCTCTACTAATTTCAGTGGTACATATCTGGAAAACTAAAAATTACAATGGCCAATTTGTGACATATCCTTAACAGTTCTACGAACACAAGAAAGCTCATCTGAATTATTCTTAACACTGTAATTCCTAAATAGAGAACATCATAAATCAGCACAGCAGCTGAGAAATGTAGAAATCTACTTGCCAGTGATAAAGCAAAGGAATTCCTTAAAAAATTTTTTCTCAAGGTGATACTGAATGTCTAGATGGAAAGAACCTTACCATCCATCACCGGCCAGATTCCAAATTTTGCCTCCTGAAGAGCAGTTTGAAAAAAGCCCCAAACAGGAAGAAGATAGTTAGTTTCATATAAACTCTCTGATTCTTGGTTGGAGAATGGGTCATCAGGCCAATGTGCTGCATTATGCTCTTACAACTGCTTCCTATTGTTCCAGGTAGCTTCAAAATACAATGCAGAGCAGTGGAAATTTTGATCATGCTTCTCACACCTGGCCTGCTTCTGCATAATAGACTTGTAGCCTGTATACACTCAACAAAGAGGCTTTGCTAGTATTCCAATTCTTTTCCATAACCAGAACATATATAAAACCATCCTTCTGAAACAAAATACATTATTTGTCTACATTTGCTTACCTAAAATATTTCATATTTCATAGCATGAAATAGGAGGAATTATCTGTCAAAACAATTATCTGTCAAGACATTTGACTTTAAATTCAAAATGAATGTCAAATATTTTACCCATATGACTGTAGACTGTGTTTTTCTCCAGTTCTTTCTGTAATTCCTCTGCAGATGGAATTTCAGTAATAGCTGGAGCAGGTGCAATATACCACATCTTTGGCTCTTCATTTTCTAGATATCTATTTTTAACAGACAGATAGAATGTAAAAGCATTCTTTAAGCACCCTGCACAACATCTAGCTCAAAATTACTCACCATAAACAACCTACTCAGGGTTTCCTCCACAAAAGATATTCTTATATTAGTATGCTTTTTTAATCACAGTGAATGTATGAGGCAAAACATCTGCTAATCCATATTTCTTATGTATTCCAGCAACAGTCTAGCCATAAGATATATCATTCAAACCTCAACACACTTTGAAAAACATTACACAGTGTGAGTTCTGAACCCGGAAGTTTCTACTCTCAAGTTTCTGTTGGTAGAGGGAGAAGGGAGTGACAAAAAAAATTTCTGCTGTAAAATGAGTCAGAGTGTGAAAATTTTTTGGAAACAACGTAACAGTAAAGATTTACCCTTGTTTTGTATCTGGTCTTTCATAAAAGAAATTATCCAATGAAAAGGCCATGTCTGCAGAGTTGAACATTTTTAGATCAAATGTGAGTTCTCACAATCTTTAAAAGGCAGCCCAAGGAGCTTCGAAACTGAAATTTCTAGAATTGAACCTGTATAAGGAACACAAAGTTTATTAACTGTATAAGTACAAATATTTCATTTCTAGACTTATTTTTTCTTTTAGAGCTCTCGCCCGCATCCTTAATGCTGTTTCAGAAAGAAAATCTTAATAAAATATAGATCCCATTACTTACGACCAAAAAAATCCTGTAGGACAGCATTTTAAAAGACCTTATACTATCATGACATGTCATTTTTGAAGGGAAAACAGAGATAAGAGCAAATATCCAGACAAGACTTCTGTTAAATTATTTCTAAAAATGATGTTAAGATGTTTTTAGACAGCTGCAGACTATAGACATTCTTTTCTCAGATTACTTTTTTTCATTTTGATGGAAAAATACCTTCTTTCTTAGGATCAGATTCTGTCACTTTCATGAAATAAGTAATTATATTATCTGACAAGAAACTATTTTAATTTACAAGGAAATAAGAAATCTTTTTTTTTAACTTATATGCAAATTGCTTAGCTGGAAACTGGACTATGGGCCCAACACCCTAAAGTCAACAGCTGTGGTCTGAAACATCAGAACCAGAGATTATTTCTAAATTATTTTTCATATACATCAGTTTTAAAAAATGCAATAGATAATTAAAGTATTTTTCCTTTAGCACTTATACTAGACATTAAACACGTTTTCTTCATGAATCTGTGTTGAGTAGTTTGATAGCCCTTAAGTTGGCTTAAGGACAGATTTAAAAAGCTAAATTCTCACTAGAAGAATACCACATAAAAGATTTTATTAGGCAAAATCTTAGGTTCACTGGAATAAATGGTAAAATATCAAATTAACTTCAACAGAGTTTATAAATCCCAGAAAAAGCCAAATCTGGTGATAAAATAACAACCTATCTTATTTATTTACAGAGATAAACTAAAGAAGACACCTTTTTTATACTCCAGCATCTCATTAGTAACATATGAAAAAAAAAATTTAGAGTGCTTTCCAAATGGAATTCAGGTTTACTCAATTACTGTGTACTGTCAGTAATGAATCAAAATTAAATATTTTTGTTTTCTTCTACAGAAACTGTAAAGCTTCAAACATTCCACAGAAATGTTTCTAAATTAGAACAGAAAACATTTCACAATACAAGCTGACTATACTGCATATAATCAGTTGTCTGTGAATATAGTGAAAAAGATGGATTTCAGAACTTCAAGGAATCTGTCAATGCCCCTTTACACTCCTTTTGGAGTAAGTCTGCAACACCACTCCTGCCAACTTCTGCCATCTCCTCCCCAGGTTTTGACACTTTTTCTTCAGCTCTACAGGCAAACTTGGCTTCTCCAGAACTAGTACAGAGACCATACTAATAAATCTAACAGAACTGGTTAACTTGGCCACCATTCTATGGCACACTTTTAATGTCAGCCAGTAATGTAAAGCAGGAGTTCTCAGACTTGGGTATCAGTAGTGGCAGCAGAAAATACCTTTCAGGAGTATTATTAAGTTGTAAGTATTGAAGTAGTAATTAACTTTGTGTTAAATGTTTGTCCCACTAATCAAATAACCACCACCCCATCAGTTCTAACAAGCTGCAAACACTGCACACCACTGTGAAATGGTCTGCAAGCTGGAAATCTTCGAACTATGATTATATAACACCTGTTTAAATAATTTGGTTTTAGGACTCCCACCCTTCAGCAGTCTTTGTTATTCACAGTTTTATCTCCCATGTCCCACAGGCCCCCACTCTCTGCATGTCTTCTACTCTCTGACTAGCCCCATCAAATCCAAATGATTTGTGAGTTAAATGAATCTTAATGGAAACAGACAGATGTCACAGTCATCCTAAGACACTGGAACCCCCTATCACAACACTGGGGGTCTGCATTAGGCTTTCTCCTCTCTGGCTTTCAACTGGGAACCTCCCCCCCCGCCTCCCCCCCCTCCCCAAAAAAAAGCCCACAGCTAGGAAATAGTGTGAGAAGTCTCTTAGACTTTTAAAAACTAAGAAAATGCAAAAGATGTCCCCAAATGGACAAGAATGAGTGTCTTTTCCATATGCTCAATGCTGTTTGATAGCACACAGAAAATTTATATTCATGATGATAAAATTAGCGACATCAATAGATGTTTGTAGCAATGGCATCAAACATTCAGAGTGGAAGGTCAGTTTGTATCTTCAGGCTGTTTTGTACTCCCCATTTTTCATTTAGGATTTAGGTTATGCACATTGATTCACACTTACACAGAGACGGTTGACAACCACTCTAAACAAAGACCTCTCAATGTATTTGCTTTAAGAAACAGCATACTACAGACAAGGATCACCACAGGGCACAGTTTTTGCTCTGAGGCTCCTTCGCTTATTTCTCCTAAAACCCAAACCTTTCCTCAGACCTCTGTATTTCTCTCCAGTGCCTTGTCCAGAAGGCCCAAAGTGGAGCCCGCAAAAGAAAGGCACTGGAGCAACGGAGCAACGACCGCTCGCTGCCGTGTGTGGCGCAGGTGCCTGACAGGGGCAGAGCGAGCCGCCGTCCCCGCCTCTCAGCGCACCTTCCCCGCGACTGCCAGCCCCGACGAAGCGTCCCCTCTGGCGCTTCCCGCTACGTCCCGGGCAAGCTCTCCCCCCCTCCCTCGGCTGCGAAAGGAGAGCCAGGCAGAGTCGCCACCACCTCGCCACGGCGCCTCCGCACCACAGCGCAAAATGGCGGCAGCCGCCGGCCCCCAAAAGTGCGCCATCACCTCGGGAGCGCCGAGCGATCGATGCCGCCTCAGCCCAGCGGGCCGAACGATCGTCCTTCCCGCTCCTGCCCGCCCGCCCGCGCGCCTCGAGGCTGCAGCGGGGCGCGAAGGACCGTTCCCGCCGCGTCCTTCCCGGCGCCGCGTTCCTGCGCGCCCGGGCGCCGGCAGACGGGGCGCGGAGGCTGCGGCGGCCTTTACCTGCCGCCGGCCCGGCCCGGCCCGGCCCGGCCCGCGCAGGGCAGCGCAGCGCCCCCCGCGCCGCGGCCCCCCGGCAGCGGCCCTCGGAGGCTCGGCCCAGCCGCGACCCCCGAAGAACCGCCTGCACCCACAAATGGTGCGAGCAGTGAAACAGATGGGAAAGGAGGGGGCTAAATTCTCCTTAAAGCGGCAAAGAATGAAGGTGGAGGGGGGGACTCCACTGGTGTCAGATTTAGGGCTTGCCCAAGCACAGATTTAGCTGGAAATACTGTGTGTGTCGAGAAGCCCTTACTCATTTTTACCCTGGTATAAATTAGGTGATTTCTGTACCATAGGACTACGTTATCAAACAGATTCCTACAGGCTACAGGAAGAAATAAATATACTTAATATATTGATGTTTATTTTCTAGTGGATTTCTGAAAATCACTSATATACTTTCTTCCTAGAGCTGCTGCTGCTGAGCTAGAGCACCAAAGCCACCTCAAACAATTTATTTGAATTGAAACAGTATCACATAAAGTATTTGTAAAATGCAGAAGCAGGTTGCTATTTTTTTTCCACAGAAATATTGCAGTTTATAATTCTGGACTTGCCATTAGAGCATAGCTTTTGAACTAGTAAATTTAAAATAAATTGCAAACTGTCTCAGAAAGACTAAATTTTAAGCTGGTTCAAAGCTTTATGCCATTCAACAAATACTATAGAGGCAGCTACTGTAAATATGTTATTTCCTCATACATAAATAGATGAAAAAGAGACATAAGATTTTCTCAAATATTGACTGATTTTAACATAAATAATTTTTAATCAAGTTTTTTGTTTTTCTTTCTTGAAATACTGATTAATTTTTAACTTTCCATTTCAAATTCTTAGTCATTCTATGTTTATATAATGTAAATGTAGTTTYTAATACTGTGCAAGTCCAGGTCAAATAAAAGCATACAGTAAAGGTTACACTCACTTTCACAGTTCTGTGTATATGAGTTTTCCCTTTATTACCTCTTGCCCTAAAAAGACTTGCATCAAAACTGTGTCATATTACAGTATGCCAAAATTTACACCACGTTTAGATGCTTTAATCCACCTCCCCATCTAATTACTGGGCAGACAGCCAAGGGTAAGAAGTACTTCATTCCTACTTCCAACATGACAGGAGCTCGGCCAGCACAGAATAACAAAAGATGTTACCATAAACAGCCTAGAATACAATCAGGATTGCTAATGAACCCATTGTCTGAAATTAAATTCTTAAGCCATCCATATTACTCAGTAATTTGAAAAAAAATGGGGAAAAAGTTGAGCACAACTCATTTTATGCTTATAATAAATTCTGATACCAGAAAGCATTTTATTTCTTACTATTAGAGAATGCCTTCTTCAATTCTGGCCTCAGGCAAGTTTCCATCTTAGTTCGCAACATCTGCTTTCAGCTGACCAGACTTTAAACTTTAAAGCAGTAATACAAACAGTTCATTTTTTTAAAACTATTTTTCTTCGATTCCCCTCCCTAGGTGACATCTCCCTCAACACACACACACACAAGTCACATAAAATATACAGCAAAGCAGTCTCTCAACAGCTCTGAGACAGTTTAATTTTTGATTTYCCCCAAGCCTAACATCTGATCTGCCATATGTTTTGTGTCTTTCAAGCTCATAGAGATCACATACTAAATCACAAACCTGCATGTTCTGGAGCAGCACAACTAGAAAATCAGGAACACCAGCCATTGGTCAGTGATCCATATGAGAACAGAATAACATTCATACTTACTAAATACAAATCTGTTAAAAGCTTCAGTTTTCTCCAGAAGTTACGAATTGCACAAATCACTGCAAACAAATTAAATGCAGAAAAGTATCAAGACATAATGAGATGACAATTGTCAGTGTGTTCTCTCAGTTTCCTTTGTTCTGCCTTCTCCACAGTTTTACAGACTTGACAAGAAAAACACTGGCCTCTGAAAAGTACCCTACCTCATAACAGAAATTACTATGAAATATTAGAAGGTCTTATAATCACAGGCAAGCCTTAAACTGTTTTATCTTTACCATATGCTGGAGATTGTGGCAATGATTCATTTATTTAAAGAAAATTATAATAGATTCAAGGAGTTCAAAAATATTTACAGTCGTAAGTTTTTTCAGTCAAAATTGGGAAATAAAAATATAGCATAAACTACATTGCTTAGATTATAAATTTTGACAAGGTAGGGGAGGAAAAGCGCAGGCAAATTTCCTTCATTTTATCATGCTGACTAGCGATCACAAATTTGGGCCTGGCATTGTACCACCCTTGCAAAAAACTTAAACACATGAAGAAGTTTACTGATGGAAGTTGAAATTGCTCATGTGCATAAGCGTTTGCAAGACTGGGTCTTAAGAGCTAAAGGCAGCTCCGCCGGGAAGCTGGCAGGGCGGCCCTGCCTGTCAGCCAGCAGTGATACAAGGCACTCTTCCCCAGGCTCCCAGCAGGCAGGCGGCTGCTGCTGCTGCTCTGCTCCCAGACCGTGCTTCCCCAAGAAGTTTAGGACTTGAACGCTGTTTTTTTATGTAACTAAATTAAAATATATTTAACACTGTTTGTTTCATGATGGGGTGGAGAAATTGTTCTTCTTTTCTTTACTCCTTTACCTTTGTTTCCTTTTTCAGTTTCTCGTTTCCTTTTTCAATTTCTCATCCATACATTTTTTCTTTTAAGACATGAACTCCTACTACTGAACCCTTCAAACATAAACTAACCACTAAGGACCACTTTCATTATGTATAATATTATCATCTTACTTCAAATTAACAAAACAAGAATATTCCACATTTACAACTCCACTCTTAACAAATTCAGCATGCATAAACATGTTATTTTATGTCACTTAGTATTTAGAGACATTAGGATTTTTGCACATAGACAAAAGAGATAATATTGAGTATAGATTTTGACAATTCACATAGCTGTTACTTCCTAATTTTTGTATATTTCAGTCAAAGGCTCAGTTGATAAAATGAGACATATGCAGAAGGAAATCCAATGAGATTGTTACTGTGGTGGTATATCTCCTAAGAGGCAAGTCATTGCTGCTTCCCTTAAATATACGTAAAAGATATCCCATTGATAGTGTATGTGGAGTCAGCTTTTGTATAAATGATGAATGAACTTGACAGTTGTATCTGCAACCACTGTTTCGGAAAATACAACAGTCACTGTTCCATCAACGCACTTTTTTTCAGAAGGAAGGGAGGGAATGGTCATTTTTTAACTAGAGCTATTTTACTGAAGTCAGATCTCAGTAGCACAAGGTACAACAAAACTCTCTTCTGTTTCATTAGTTCTTTGCTCTAGATTATTATGATCAATGATATATACTAGTATGCAATGGCTAACATCTGGATTCCAGGTCTTCCAATGGTTCATTCACTTGACAAGATTTACTGTCAGCATAATTTCTTGTTTTGGATTGAAAACTATAACAACATCACTGAGGAGAAGAATGATTCAGAAAACCCTGAAATATAATACATTCATAGATTTCTTTTTTTTCTTTTCTTAGCTAAGTGTATTATAGAATCTACAGACTTTTTCTCCAATAATTTTCTCATTTGTAAAAAATTCAGACAGTTCTAATAAAAAATAATTTGTTTTGAAGGCTCCCAGTTCTGTAGTGAGCTTTGTGCAGGCACAGGGCACTAAACTCATTTGTTTTCTTGTTGCATTGTGAACTGATTTATAATTTTATTAAACTAATTCTCTGGAGAAAATTGCYCTCCCCTTTTTGTCCAAGTTTTGACATCATAAGCACTGTTTATGAATTTAATTTTGTGTAGAGTGTCAGCAATTTTTTTTAATTTACTCTTAGTTATCTTCATAGCTCACCCTGAATCAGTGGGTAGATATGAATTTTCAGTTAAGTTCCAAGTGCTCATCTTCCAAATCCTTGTTTCTACGAATATTCCTTAATAATATTTGCAGTCCAATTGACTTGAGTGTTGGAGTAAGGATTCTAAGTGAAAGCCTGCTAACCTGCTGCCACTCATTATACCATCAGAAAAAGCCATTATAAAAAGAAGAAATCCACAAAATAAGATGGGAAATGTAATAATAATGACAGGAAATTTTCAGAAAAGGGGATGTTTCTGATCTCGGAAAAACTGCTGCTATAGAAATCCTAGAAATGCTAATAGAAATCTGAGATATTTGTCCATATTCAAGTGACAGAAGACATTTTGTGAGGTTTGAAAATATGGGTCTAAAATAAAAATGAGTTTTAGAATATATTTTTTCTTACATATAGCAGTTTTCACACCAAGAGAGTTTATGTCTGCTGAAATGCTCTTTATTTTGGAATGGACTACAGATAAGGAGACCTGGATTCTTTGCATGACCCTATGGCCACTTAGCATCTATGTGGATGATTCTCCCCCCCACTGAATTTATTTTCTCAATTGTGTGGCCACTCCATTCTCATTAGGAAAAAAAGAGAAGCAAGTATGTTAGCTACTGTCCACTTTGAGATGTTCACCCGCACTCCATTTTCTTCTGAAAACAAACACCAATCCAATAATTTATAGAAAAGCTTTTCCTACTCACTTCCTTTCTTCCTTCCCTCATCCTATTCCATTGCTAAACTTACTTTGATTAAAGTGGAATAAAGCTCCTGAACCATATAAACTGTGTTTAGAGAGACTTAGCTTTTTCCACATGTAAGGTGAACTGAGTCCAGCTAATATGATTAAAGGCTTGATGCAACCAGGTCTAAGACACATGTATTCTAAATATAATTCTGACAATTTTTAAGTGTCCTTCCTAGGATGATAGTCCACTTATCAGTTTTTTCTAATAATTTTCAGTAATGTAGCTATGTGTGCATTTGAAGTTAAACAGCAACAATGTGCCAATTAAATTTCTGCAGACTATATGATCAGAACACCCTACAGATCCTTAACTTTTTCAAAGTAGGTCCGCGTATACAGATTTTGTTTGATCTCTGGTTCATGTCATCCTGGTTTTGAAACATACTGTAACTAGAAGGTATTTCTCTATGATATGTTAGTTATCAGGAATGTAATCTATACTGGTATAGGAGAAAAGAGCAGTGACATTTCCTCAGAATGAAGTTCCTTCTTCTTGGACTGAAATAGAAAGCATAGGATTCCTCAGAGTTTGCATTTCATTCTGTATTTATCAATTTTAGCTCTCATGATCATAAAGAACATTGTCTTGAGCCATATGGTTTTATATTTAATAAATAATTTGATGCTTGCTAATATAATAGTATTTAACACTTATATCATAAAATGGTTCCGTGCAAAACTGTGTCTCTGGTATACAAGTAACACAGTGTAATCTAGTCCTGAGTAAAGCATTAGGATATTATTCCAAAGCAAATAATAAACAGTAGGAAATACAAGTGAAGAAATATTATGTATCTTTTCAGATGAAGGAAAGGCCAACCCTCCTGACTCCATATCAGATACCAGAAAAATGTATGTCTTTTACAGCACTTGGACCATATTGATTTAAGAAGTTATTATGATGTGGGCCTTTGAAAGGTGCCAGAAAACTATACTCTTCTAGCTGCAACAAGACATTGACATTATGGTACAGACAAGAATGATGTAAGTATCTAATAGGTGTCTAATACACTGAACACTTGATCACAGTTACTGAGTTGTACTGACCTTCATCTACAGATCTGTGCAATTCTATTGTCGAGTTTTGAAAGCATTTGAGCAGAATATTTCCTCCAACTTAGCCMCACTTATACCTATGCAAACTTCATCAGTGTTGTATTATATGTTTGGACTGAAAATCCTTGTGAAACAAGTATAATTCAAAACTTGAAAATAGACAATGCCTTACACTCTGCAATGCCATAACTTGCATAGATGTTCAGCTTTTAGTCGGGACACTTCGGCCATTAAACCAGTGCCTAACATGTAATCTTCTGCAAAAGAAAACAGAAAATTACATGAAAAGCAGCAGAATAAATAGCATGAGTACACTCACATTTAAGAAACTGCCAATCGCCAGATGGGTTTCCAAGCCAGCAAGGGACTCCATATTGCAGAGCACATTGGGAATAGGCTTTGCATTAGATTGTACATGTTCTGGGAAAATTCCAGACTAAAAGGTAAAGGCAACAACTGAAGCTTAGGGGCTTCTCACCATCACAGAAACATTTGAGTTCAAATTCTTGCTGTACTTGGGCACAAAACACTGAAGATAGATAATTTACACACTCTCAACTCACCCTCAAAGTAGCACAACTGCTTTGGTGACAGTGGAAAACCTGAGATATCAACATGTTGCAAAGAAAGAGAAAAACTTCTGTCATACTAAATTTTTGATAAAAATGGAAGAGGCAGCAAGGAACACAGTTGAAAAATGCAGTATGTCGACACACTACCAGAAGAAGCAGTTAGAAACAAAACACTTATAACAAGCTGACTACTGACAACCATACAGAAAGTAGGTGACAGCATTTCAAAGTTAAGACATTCTACACACTTGTTGATGTGTTTACAACATAGATGAAAGAGCAGTTTCAAGATTTCACAGAGAAATGCAGGCTGACACATTGACGCTGATAAAGTTTTTAAAACATTTTCTCATATAAAGCCATGAAGAAAACTTTGTAATTTGCATATTCAGTCCAGCTATTCACTAATCAACCATTTCACTTCTTAATTCAGGCCAGATAGATTTATTGATTAATGATTTGTAAGTCATTCAGAAGAGGACATGTATGTTTAAATATATTAAGAAAGACTAAGTGGTCAATGGACTGAAGGCTATACCTGTAAAAAAACGCAGGATGCCATAATGTTCTATGCTGTTATTTTTATGTATCCTTGTTTTCTACTGGAATGCACTGTCTAAAATTGAGAGCCTGGGCTTCCTACATAATTCTTGGGGAGACTTGGGCACTTAAAGAAACGAGCAAGTCATTCCCAGGTATGGTCAACAGAAAACACCAGACATGAATCTTATTCCCTCAGATATCTTTCTTTGTGTGTGTGTTAGGGAAGGGTCTCTTTTCATGTAGGATTCACAATTTCTGCAAGGTTTCCTGGTGTTAGATGCTTTCTCAGAGCATACTGCTGCAACTGGTATTGTTCTCCCTTCCCATTTTCCAAACAGCACTGTAGCTACGGCATTCACTCAAGACCTCTTCCTTTTGTATGAAGTGAAAATGCCAGGTGCTCTGTTACTGAGTTTTGTGGGCCAGGCCTGTCTCACCTCTTTCATGTTAAAACAATTTGAAATTGTATGGAATAATTAAAGATTATTTAGAGATGTGTAAACATGACTGTATGGCTTAGGAGAATCACCTGAGAGTTGTGAGACTCCCATCCAAATCACTGCATTCCCCTAGGCTACAAGAGAATACAGTCAGGCTCTTATTTAATTCATGCAAAGGAGCCCTACCAAATATGCACTAGAATCAACTGAAGTATTTCTAGTGACATCAGTGAGATTTGGATCACATTTGCAAGGAGAACCAAAGGGTCAAATCAATATTTAAAACTGGAAAATGTGATTTTTTTACATTTGAATAACTCTGAATTGCAGGAGTGGATTTGATGTAATTGTAAAAAATGTTTAATTTAATATGAAAGAAGCTAAACATTAAGAACTACTACCTTAGTGGAATGCTTTTGCAAATGGTATTAGCTTAAAAAAAATTAACAAGGTCAGCTCAATCTGCCTAGAACATTGCTGTAGCATTGCTAAATGTTAGAAAGTGTGGGTTTCAAAAGTGTTTATTAGCATTCACCACTTCTTCGTATTCATAGAACCTTATATTTTCCTGTAAATGATGCTAGAATTGCAACATCTAGGCAAGTGGCTTTAACCTTTGGCCTTCTTAAACTGATCACGAAATACACAGTTTGAAAAAAAATCTGCTTCATTTCTTTGTGAGGAAGAAAGTGTTGTTTGTATTGTTTCTTGAGAAGTCTGCTGATAGCTAACATTCTCCTGATATTCAGATTGAGCTCTCTTTGTATAGATGTTCAGCTAATTCCAATATTATACCTTCTTAAATCCTGTCATCTTTTTCTCTCTCTTGTTTTTCTATTGTCTTTTGCCTCTATAGAGCTACACAGTTTAAGACCAAAGAGGCCGTAAGACTCTTCAATATGAACTCCTGCATGTAAAAACCCATCAAATTTCACCAAGTCACCACTTTTTTGAGACCATTAGCTTTTCCTTTTCTCTCTACCCTCTTCTGTCTTCTCCAAGGTGTGACCTTTGGCCTATACTTGCAGTCTGCGCAGAGACTTTGGAAGCAGGGGGATTCGAGACACAAACATTTCCTGGAGCAATAGAAGTGGCAACAGCAGGCGTACCAGGGAAAACAAAGTGTCAGGATAAAGCTCTTCTGAAAAAATCACAATGCCAAATCATTCCTCCCAGCTACTGCAAACATACGGGGAAGAATCTTAATCAGTGGTGGATAGGTATAGCATATAGATCTTTAAAACTTTAGAATTGACTTAGATGAATTTGCAGTATTTATTAGAAATAATAGTAATAAAAAATGGAGTGTGAGCAAGAGAAATGCACTAAAGTGTTGAGCCATGAGCCCCCTGTTCATGCAGTTTTAGAGCACGCACTTACAGTGTTCCCAATTAATACATTGCATCTGACAGCTCTGCCACTCAGGTCTAACTACAGATTTTCAGATGCCATAGGAGAGCAGAGAGAGAGACAAGACTATCATGATGAAGCTGAGATCTAGCATCACAGCAATAACCATGCAATAGAACAGTGGACATCAGTTCAATGATGTTTTTTTCAACAAAAGAAAGAAAAAAAGCAAAAACTGTAGGGCAGGGTTCTGAGAGTGGCTGAAAGATTCCCAAAATGGACATCTGCACTCTGTCTTGCTGAATCTTGATAGCACCTCTGTAGGTCCATTCCCAAAGAAAGTTCTGGTCCCATTTAGTCACAGGTATTTCATATTTCAGATGCAATTCTTATTTCTCCAAATGGATTCCAAACTACTAAGACAGGGTCACTACTACTGCTTTTTGTCACGTGTTTCAAGAAGACTGATGGGAATTCACAATGGTCTTTGACAGGGTCTTGCTGCTTTGTCATTAGCTCATGGCATATTTGTGTGTGTGTGTGTGTGTGTATGTGCACACGTGTGTGTACATGCACATGTACACACATATGCCCACATGCCTGTATTTATTTGCCTATCTGTATTTCAAGGGTTGAAGATAGAGCACGTATGTCACCTGGTCTTTTCTATCCAACATTGGGAGCATGAAACACTCCTTCAACCATAAATGCAGGCCAAAATATATGGGAAACCTAGAAATATAAACAAACACATATATTAGTATGTATAGTTTTAAGAGCAAAAACTAATCTGCAGCAATTATTTTAGGGAACAAGACAGCAGCAAAACTACCCTTTTTAGACCACCACCACATGTCCAGCTTGAAGTAAGTGTCTTAACTACTATGTAGCCATTCCTTTTCTGCTGAATTAAACAGCTGTACAATGTATCATTGAAATAAAAGAATTTTCAAGGGCTCTGATTAATTTCTTAATAACCAGCACTTTATTTCTCTAGTAGTAAAATATAGCTTTATTTTTGACTGTTATAACTAGCCATTCCATTGTTGTTTCCTAGGAAGTGCACAGACATAATCACAGTAGAAGAACTATGGATTGTATAAGATTTTAAGATATATGATCCTGATGCTAGGCTGTTCTGTTGGTTTTGCCACTATATTTTGACATTTTGGTACAGATTCAAGGTGATGCTTGGGAATTTTAACATTAATAATATGGTGCTTTACTTTGTCAAAACTGACATCTTCCTGTTGAAAAGCATTTCAGATGACGTGGTGGAGTAGGACTGAATCAGGTCCATTCTCCAGCCCAAGAGGATGACTTTCATTGCTGACAGAGGACAGCTGAGTAGAAGTTAGTGAAATACCAAGATCACATTGATATGACACAGTAATTAAAGAGTGAAATGAAGGAATAAAGTTAGAGGCACATTCATACCTAAAGCAGGTTGAAAAATAAAGTTTCCATCTTGGTAAAATTCTAATACTTCAGCTTGTTTCCCTTTTAAAATGCAATGAAAATTAGTCATTTGAAATATCAAAATGTTACACTTTGTTAAAGTTAGAATAGTATAATATGGAGACTCCTGTAACATACAAGTCATAATTAAATGTTAGCACCAGAAAGTCTAAAGAAATTATTTTTACTGCCTCAACACTATACATTGCAACAATGCTAAAAGAAAATAACATGGAATTTATTTGTTTCAAGACTTTCCATTAAAAAAATTGGCAAAGGTCCTGCCTCCAAGTGGCATATTTTAATTATGATGAAATTTCAGCAGAAAATGGTTTTGTTTCAACAACATTTCAGTAATTTCTAATTCCTACGGAACAGGCTTGTGGAAGAAGTAAGGCATTGAAATGAGATTTTGCAGGTGTGGAATTCCTTTTTTAATTTCAGTTATATTTCTGCATTATCTACATTTTTCCTAGTTTTATTTTTATAATGGGAATCTTTTCAATGTTATTTGCTGCTGTCATAAACACAAACCATCTTTACCATGATGATTTACATAGCTAGATAGTATGCAGCATATATCTGAAGTTGTATATAGTTGAAATTTGCATGAGATGGCATTTTTATATTAGATTTTTACATTTTATCAAGAACTGTTCTCCATGTTTTTGTAAAGGATTAAGAAAGGACTATCCCCTTATTAAATTAGGAGAGGGGCTTGCTACTAATCACATTTCTATTGGATATTCGTGACATTTTAAGTAACTGCTGCTTTAAACATCAAAACCCACAAGAAATATCTGAAAAGAGAGGAAAAAATGATACTGAATACAAAACGAGATACTGCATTTCATTACTACTGTTGATGCATTAAGCCAAACTTTTAGCTTAATAATTCATCAATTCTTAGGAAATCTATTTCAATCATATGCATGCACTTTCTCTTGTTTAAATGAATTCCTTTCAAAGGTAACAGTTAACACCGCAGAGGGATTTTACCCCTCTGCAATGCTATATAATTCTAAAACGCTGGCTCAAAATAGGACTTCAAGGCAGTGGAGGGGAGCCTAAGCAGAATTCAGGAGCTTTCTGTGATTCTGCATCCATTGAATCATTAGTAGTTCTGAAACTCGAGAAAACTGGGTATTGTATAACTAGCTTCAGGGAACAGCTTCAGAACATTAAAATACAGTCCAAAGGCAATTTTCTAAAAGAACCTGCCTTTCCATAGTTCTGTCCTCCTTTTTAATATTTTAAGCTAGATGCCTTAAGTGATATATGTATTACTTTCCTTTCAGTATAAAATTTATATCTTTGATGGACTGCTTTGGTCTCAGGGCCCAAATGCTGTTTTCTGCTGGGGGCTCCATAACCACTTCTCTCAGCCTGCTGGGACTTCGGCACACCCCAGTCAGCCCTGCTGGAGCTGAGGGTACGGCACAGTTTTCTTTGTATATATTTCTTTGTTCTTCTGTAGAGGGGTATGAAACAGTTTTCTTATGAACTGCAATTCTTTGTTCTTTTGTTGGTAGCACTTTAGAACTGAAAGTATGGTAGACAAATTGAAAACAACAGTCAATACTGTTGTTGCTCTTTGTTAATCAGTGAACAGAGGGCTTAATTCTACTTCCATTACACTAATATAAATAAGGAGTACAAATAGGGCTGTCAATAATGCTAAACTAATATAATAAGATATACATAAATAAGAAAAGCCTTAAGCCTGAAGTTTGGGGGAAGGGAGTTGGCAGGTTTAGAGGAATGCTATCTATCTATCTTTCTATTTATTTATTTATTAACTGTGCACAGGTTAGAGGCAAAATTTCCTGTGGGCAATGAGTGGTGTCAAAGGCTGAAACCCCACCAATCAATGTAACGTGGGAGGGGTGGGGTTTAAAAGGCTTGCTCCTCTTCTTTGCCTGTTTATAACATCATCTGTAAGGTTTTTCTGCCAAACAGCGAAAAATTAGCTAGAAATTTAAAACATAAATTCTTAGTTTCCTCTGGTTTTAAAGTAGTAGAGCCGTGTGTGCAGGCACATGTGCATAATACCTACGATAGCGGGTAAGTGGGCAGTTTTACATATATGCAAATCCAGAGGTTAGTTTAAAAAATTTCACATCAGTGACAACTTAAGAAAATAACATAACTGCTAGAAGTACAGGAGATCTGATAAGACAAATGTTTTAAGCACAGTCAGTTTTCCTGCTTATTGATACTGGGAGCTGACCCTCCTTGTCATCACTCCTTTTTACACCACTGAAGCCAGAATATGGAAAACGTGAATACTAACACTGTAAAAAAACTAAATATTTTTAAATGAGCATCATTTATGGGTAGAATATACCTAGAATTCATTAAGTTTTTAAAAAATATATAAAATAGTACACTGTTAAAGCAATAGTGTGCAGTAACATGTTTTCCCAAAGTGCTCTTTAATTTGAAGATTTTAATGTTTTTACTGAAGCAAAATACAGAAATGTGAAATAGGTAAATGTTTACTCATAGAAGATACACAGGAAAAGAAATTAGCAATGTGTAAAGGACCATAATAGTAACACTAGTGGAACAGTGAAATTACAGTTCCCTAGAAATAGTATAAGACAGTGCAAAATTTAGCTCTATGCATTGATTTAAATAAAAACCTGCATGTATGTTGTTAGATCATATTGAAAGTGACATTGTGTTAAGAGGACTCAGCCAGTGAAGTTGCACTGGTGCAAGGCAGGACAGAATCTGGCCCTTCCCATCACATGTATTATACATGTACTGCCTGCTCTCTTCTTTTGTTCTGCTCTGTTCTAACGTAACAGTTGCCTCTATGGTCTGTGATGTTGACTTCTTCCTTGACCCTGACTTTCTTCTTCTTCTTATATCTCCTGTGGCTGCATATTACTACTGCCATTGCATTATCCTTCTATTTCTTTAATTTCTCATAATTTCATCCTCACTGAAATCTCCCACTAAGAAATAAGCCATCTGATATTTTAAGTTATCCTAATTTGAAGTGCTTATATTTTGACATTAATGTTTCTTGATATAAATACAAAACAGAAACCTTAAAATTAATCAGCTTAAACCCAATTTCTTCTTGTTTTTCTCCATGGATTTTCTCTATCTTTCCTTATCATCTGAGAGCTTGGTTTTCTATTCTACCTTTCCTTAGGAACTATCTTTCATCAGGGCTGTGTAGGTACCAAATGCTACCAAGTAAGAGTGTGTTATGCACGAGTTTGGTATTGGTTTGCATTGCATATATACAAATGCAATTAAAGACAGAGGAAAATTAGGTCCCAGTGGCCAGTCCAGTGCAAGAGTGCCCTGGGATAAACAGAGCCTCTACAGCACAGAATACCCCACCTGTGACAAAGGGTCCATTTTGGAAACAAACAAACAAGCAAACAAACAAACAAAAAAAAAACCCAAGGAAATTGGGTTGTTGAAGTGGAGAGGAGCTGGCTAGGACCTGTGGCTACAAGAAGACTCAGTGTAATAGGAACTGTGATGGAGTAACCTCACAGCCTTTTCTCTAGCATGAAAGGCAGTTCCCATAGGGGACAGGAGCTTTACGACTCCCTTATTTCCTTCCCTTCTCATAAATCTGTGAAGGAGGACACCACAAGTTACTTGCTTCTGCAACAGCCTAGAGATTCTTGTAGCTAAGGCAAACATGAAGGCTTCTCAGCTCTGTCCCAGCAACTCCAAATTAAAGCTGTAATGTTCCTGTGTTGTTTCCCTTGATTAGCACTATGCTCCATTCTGTCTTTGGTTATAGGTTTACTAGCGCTGGGTAAGAAACTGTTCTGAAGCTGTTTCTGTCCCCCAAAAGGTTTTCTTCAACCCTTCCACCCAATCCCACTAGTTTCCTACTTGTTTTCACATCTTGTATGAAAATACCTGTTTTTGACTGGTTCCTCTTATTTTGCCACAAATTCATGTTAACACAGGGACAAAACAGAGAATAAAAGAGATTGGTATGACAGGAAGCAAAATCTGAAGAGTGCTATGGACTCACACAAATGTCAGTTTATTACAACATTTGTACCACAACCAGTGACGCCTCAACACCTCACTTCTTTGCAATGTATGTGCTTGCCACTAGGTAGCCAGCAACTCTCATGGCCTAAGTATGAACAGCCCCCATTGCCTGACTCATTCCCCTTTCAAGGAAGCTAGTAGGAAATCCATTTCCAGTTAGGCAAAATAATTAGAGTACTTCTCTGGTTTACTCATGAAATAAATTCATTTCCTTTTCAGTTGTCTTCTTAACATTAGGTATCTTAGAAATGTCTGTCGGGCAACTATATTTCAGTTTTCACAGATAAGTGGGGCTTGCCACTTTCTTGAAGAGACATTATTTTTCACCCCTTTAACTCATCATTTTCATATTTTGTAGCTATAATAGGAAGCAGTTGCATAATCTGTTCACACATTTCTGTAGTTGTGCCATATGGTCCTGTGGTTTGCGTACCACAGAGTGAAGAACAAAAATAAAAATCAGAACATAGTTATCCAAATTCTGCCCTGGAAAGCTCGTGTGCAAGCCAAGCCCTCTGCTTGGAATGTGGCCACCCCAAATTACAGCACTAAAATGTTTCCTCACAGAGGATATGAAATAGATCCACAAACTCCAAAAATGGGGTTGTGACTTGAGGAAATGTGGGAGGCTGCTGGAAAAGCAAATGTAATACATTCCACCCTGCAAAAACATAAACTACTACAGAAAGTGGGCAACACGTTTTTGCAGTTGCAAGCAGAAATAGGCAAGGCAGTATGACATAAAGTTTTCTAGAAGAGTTTCCACGCATAGAGGAACATAACAGAATTATGGCATTTGAGGGTTCAAAAAAGCTTATTTTTCATTTTTAAATGACTGTCCCTATTTGAGATATATCTGTATATGCTACTTTGCACTGTTCCTGATCGGTTGTGAGAAGACTTGTCTGCTGGTAAACCTGGCAGGGAGTTAAAGCAAGGAGAAATTTGAAGAGCACTATGGAAGCAATATGCATCACTTCACATTCCCCAACTCAGAGGCTCATGCAAGCCCCAGTACATATTTACTCTGTGTTAGACCCTTGTAGTGCAGGTACTGTTACAAAAATGATGGTAAAGGATGGCTCTCCACAGTACTGAACTGAGGTTTATCCACCTGATTTCTGATCACTGTTAAGTGGAGGTTAGAAGCCCTACCACCCTGAATGGAAAATGTAAGGAAGTGATGTTAATCTGCCTGACAGAAATTCCAGATTTTTTCCCCATCTTGTGGACTTCTTCACTGAAATGAAAATTGAGCTGAAGGAATCTGAGGGCTTTATACTCACATGATTTCTTTGCTAATCATATGCTGCCTATTCCTACATCTTTATATATCCTGACTGATGGCACGTTGTGTAGACACTTGTAACAGAAATACAGTTTAATATTAATGAAATAGGAATGGAAGTGTGTGCATGTGCAAACAACAGAATAAGCATTTGAACAGATGATTAAAAAATGTCTTGTGTTGAAAAATGAAGAGCACTGTTCCCAGGAGAGTGTTCACAGTAGTAAAAGTGAGGAATGTGTTATGTCAGGACTAGAAAGTCAGTCCTCTGATAAGACCACAGCATGGACAACTCAGTAGAGGATCCTGCATCCTAACAGCAGCATGAAGACAACCAAGTTGCAGCATATAACACATACCATTCCTTTTCCTGTTAGCCCACCAGAAGGACAGACCATGGACATACATTTCATACATATATTCCAAACAAGGAAAAACAGACAATGGGCAGCAACCTAGCCTAAGATTTATGGGAGAGGAAGTAAGGAAGTGTAGAGACAAAGGACCACCTTGTAACAGTTGATGACTCCTAAGGCATATAAAAGATCTGTCCCAAACTCATTTGTTGTTGCCAGACAAGAGGAAACCAAGAAACACAGTGAGAACTTCACAGCTGGCATCCCTTGTCTTCCATGTTGCAGAAAGTGATCCTGGCCAGATCTTATGAGCACATACATCTTGGTGCTTGTGTGTACATGAGTATGAGAGTGTGTAAAATCAATTTGCGCAAAAATTTTGTGTAATAAAATTACCTTCTACTTCCATAAGATCTTACATTGAACTTTGTTACATTAATTTCCCTACTGCTGTGTAGCACTATACATGTACTGCCATATAGTGTATATGGCACCCGAATTGAGTACCAATTTTTGTATTAGACATTTAGAAAAGAAAAGGAAGCATGGCTCCTACTTATTTGCCACAGATCACAGTAGAATAGAAACACAGCATGCTTTCCCATGGGGGGAAAGAAGCGACGAAACAGTCTTGCCACATCATTGTCCTCGTTGTGCTAGAACCTGACGTGTTCACCAGCATCCCCAGCGCCCACCACCCCAAACAGTCACTCCTTGAGCTGGAAGGTGGCTCCCCTTGAGAGCAAATGCTGGGGCAGGAAAGAAACAAGAGGATGATAGACACATCCCACTGCTCACACTGCATAAGCACGGCATGGCTCCAGGATGCACTGCATGTCCTGAGAATGGGCTCCTGCAGTATTCTAACAGTATTCAGAGCTATGTCTGTCTCAAAGGACAGAAACCACAAAAATACCTCAACATCTTCCTATACCATTGCACAAGAAGTTACCACCTTTCCATGTAGCTAGGAAAGTCAATTCATTGCAGTTTTCCATATTGTATCTGTGAAGCTAGTTTTCATTTCATTACCTGTAGCTGAGAGTAAAGAAGAAAAAAAATCAAACAATTTTCTTTAAAAATAAATGAATCAGTCAAGTTGCACCAAACTACTCACTAGAGAATTCATCCCTAGAATTTAATATAGAACAAGCTCTGCAGTGCACCAGTACACACTTTAAATAATGCTTTTCCTCTCCTTTTAATGAAAGCAAAAAAGAAACAAAAGGCTATATATTTAAGTTTAATAACTATTATCTCTACAGTAGCTGTTAGGCACTATAGTAGTATTGGAGACAGCTGACTTAAAGGTATGACTTAGTTCCTACTTTTAGTAGGAGCAGATTGCAAGAAATTAATTGTTTTTCTCAGATTTTAGTATTGCTGCCCCAAGGAAAAACTGAAGTGGTGACAGAAGAATGCTACAAGTATCTCACAGCCCACACTGAATTGTTCTGATTTACTACAAGGCTGGAAGATTCTAAAAAAGCAGGTTATTTTGTTGCCTATACTGAGGTTTATGATGCTTGATTTAAATTTCTACATTTACTCCCTTTGGCCAAAGTATTTGGGAGGCTGAACCAAGAACACATACAATTATATTTGAAGAGAGCTACCAGGTCAGAAACATGCAGGTTGAGACCTTCCTGTCTGGAGTGCTTTCATGGCTAGTCTCTTTTGCACTTTTTCATAATGGAGAAAAGTAATGSAGAACTGAGATGATGATTCCTGGATTTCCTCCTCAGAAAAATTCAACTAATTTTTTTGTCAGAATGCCACGTGGGTTGGCGCCTCCCCAAGGCTGGTATCGGCAAGGGCACCCCTTGGCTGCAGGGCAGGGCCTCACTGCCTGGACCTGTCCCACCACGGTCCCACCACCAGGGAGGGAGCAGGGCAGCCAGGGGCAGCCCCAGCCCTGGGCTTTGGGCACCTCCATGGGGAGGGCATGGGCCAAGGTCGGCCGAGCAGTCCGCCATGGGTCGGGGTTGGTGGGGCACCTGGCCAGGCAGGGGCAGGGCCGGGGCAGGGCAAGGCCTGGGCAGGTGGGCAGGGACAGGGAGGGCTGTGGGTGCCCTCAGGGCCCTGACAATTATGAATGTATTTAACCACTTCAAAATGTTCTGTAATGGGGGGGGGGGGGGGAAAAACACCCTAATAATATCCCTTGTTTTCCTCCCTTTGTAGAGCTAGTAGTAAAATTCCCATTCATTTCACTAGTGAAAATTAGCATCTGTCCTCTACAAGGAGGGGAAAGAAAGGAACTGTTTATGACTTTTTGGAACAATAATATATCCCTTCTGCTCAAGCCAACAAAATGATTTAACGTGTAGATCAAAACTCATGCCTCAGGATTCCATATTTACTCTTTCAGTAGATGAACCTCAGCAACTGAAGAGTACTTTATGCACATTTTTCTGTGCTCATCTGTACCTGTAATTCTAACCTTATTAAAACATTGCAAACAGTCTACAAATTTACTTTTGAGATGATTTACAAGTTGATTTTTTTGTTCAACTTTCAGCCATGCAGGATCAAACATACCATAATTAGTAAGCATTTCAAGTTTTTCTTTTTAATCTGAAGGAAGAAGAAAGGGATGGGATCCATCATGAATTTACAGAAGAGAAAAGTTTTTGCCTATATTATTCCTTTTTGCAAATAAAATTTCATAACATAGCCTAAGAATTAGAATTTGAGCCTATTTTCAAAAAGAAAATTGTTGGCATATCAAATGTCATAGACTTTTAAAATGGCTGTTCTGGGCTACAACGCTGTCACAGACATCCCAACAAAACAAATTTTTTTGTTGTTCTGCTTTCTGTTTTGATTTTGCCTATGTAGTGAATAATATTTGTAGTGAATAGCGAATAATATTTTGAATAGGCTACAAACAGTATATACTGTTAAAGGAATGATAACAGCATTCTGCTCTTGTCTAAATATTTTAGCTAGTGTTCCACAGGCAGAAGATTAAAGAAAAATCTCCAGAAAAAAATTAAAAACTTTTAAAAAGTAAACTCCAGAAAGGAAAATTACAGTCACGCAGTGAGTATTTTAGGCGTAGTGCTTTCAGGACTTACTCAATGTTATCAAAATAAATGAAAATAAAATCTGTGATTTTAACAGAAAATTCTTTTTTGGACATTTTTATAATTCTAGACACTTGATCATGTGTCAAATAGTACAGAATTAATTTACATGATTAAATTTGGCCCTAACCAGCATTATGTATGTGTCTTTGTACATAATGACTATGCGTAGCTGAAAATTGTCAGAACATCCTTTGCCTCATTCATTCTGTCAACCAATACAGGATCCTTCGAAGTAGCTGCAAACTATTATTGGGGAATGTTCATTGCTGCTCTTCTAAACACACATGCTGACAACAGCACACAACCCAGTTCAATGCCTTCAAGAAAGTTACACATGTTTAAGGTTACGTACATGCTTAAGTGCTTAATTGGATGAAGTCCAACATAGCTGCTTGCAAATCCTTATTTCACATGCAAAAAATTGGTTGAAGAACAGTCATGTATGCAATTGCAGACTGTTTTCTTAGTCTGGATAACTCTGGGATGTTAAGAGACTTCCACAAGACATGCTCCATTGTCTTGTTTCCAGAAAAACACTAAAATTAGTCCATATCTAACTGGACTTGTTCAGAATACAAGCTGTCAACTTTTCCCACAAAACATCTTCAACACTGTGCACTAGCTTAGGCAGCCTAGATTTATTAGACTGCTTCTAACTTACAATAGTTTGGCTACAGTAGATTTCAGAGGTACTATGGGTGATATTACAACACTGCTCGGACTACAGCACAGTGTAATAAAATAAAATAAAATAAAATCCTGTGGGCTGATACGTAATGCTAAGCAAGTACTTCACAGACCTTTTTCCCTTACAGTTTCACTATTTTAGGTCATCTGTAGGCACCCAGGTGCTATTGTGTAATAGCAATGGACATCTCATAATTATATTGTTCTGTGTGTCTCACATTTCAGATCCACAAGGAGAACTGAGTGCCAGTATTTCAAAAAAAGCACCTACTTTAAGTGCAGTGTATGTACTTAATTCTGACAAAGCAATTTACAGAAACTTCATTTAGTCACTTTAGCCTCTATGGACTGCTATGATTTTTCTGAAGAAAATACTTAGGTTCTTAAAGTCCCACTACTGCACACCTGAAGGAGCTGATGTCTTGACTAAGCAGAGCATCAAGGCACCCATGTTCTGTCTAAGCCCACCAGGAGGTTGCAAAGCAGGCTGTCCCGTACCCAGGACTCAGTGTCAGGGGCTCAGCTCCATAGGTAGCCTCATTCACAGCACAGGTAGAATTGAGTTCACCGCACCAGTACTGCGACCATGATTTGTACCTGAAGGGAAAATTAAATGATGGACACTTAAATGATGGTTTAAGTGCCAGACAGTTTCCGGCTGTGCATTGTAACTTCATATATGTAGTTATCCTAGGGCTGCAGACCAGCACCTCTGCCCAGAAGAAGTGCAGCATTTCACCCATATGCTTCTCCCTGGCATTTCTGATAGGCTCTAAGGCATCTTTTCATTATGCAAAATTATTTCAGCTTGTATGGTCAACAAAGGTATTAAATAGCTTTGTTTCTTTCACAGGCAGTTCCTGGAACTTAGTGGCGGAGATGGGTTTAGTCCATTTTCCAGAAAGTGCCTCTACCAAGAAGAAATGCATACAGAAAAGAGTATTTCATCTGGATAACCCAATGTTTTCATTACAATCACATAACATCTAATTATGTACTCCATAAATCTTCATATTTTGTTATGAAGCTCATAATAGCAAAGTCTGATAAATAGATTCTTTCCCCTGGCCACTACCAATTGAGTAGAAAAAATACTTATTTATGAAGCTTTATTAATAAAATGTGAATAATTCAAACAGCTTCTTCAGTGAAGAAACAGCAGTAGAGTATATTCTTATTTGCATATAAATGAAATGATGCTTTAGTGTCAGAGTGAAGAATTAAATAATAAGAATTTTTACAGTGTAATCCTGACAGCCTCATAAATATCATGGTCATAAGTTGCAGTTTCCTAAAATCTCATTTTATCTTTTATTACAAAAATATGACCAAAGGGCCAAGTCCTGCTCATTTTACATGTGTGAGTATTCCCAATGACAACACAATTATTCAATAAGTGAGGTTATCAGATTCAGCCTTATGTCAGATAGTGGAGCAAAAGCACAATGCTATCTACATATCTATTAGGGAAACAGAATCTCTTATTTAACCATGAAAAAAAACATATCTTTTGGTAGAGAACAACAAAGAAAATTGCACCACTGTATATTCAAACAGATGCTTCAAGTAAAGATAATATACAGTATGGGGAAAGGAAAAACACTCAACTAATATGCATAAGACGCCAATTTTCACCCTTAGTTCTGTAGGTACCATTTCGGCCAAGCACAGCATTCTTGTTAAACTGTGAGCAATCACAAAGGTTGCAACAAACATAAGAACATTCAAGTTACTTTAAAGGGATTGTCCGGCTGAGGAAAGCTTTGATTTTCCCTATTTTAAAGGTTGAACAATTTTCTGAAGCACAACCCCAGACCAGTTGTGTTGTCTTGCTTTTGGCTGCAGTCTCAACCATATGCTGAGGCACTTTTGACCAGCTGGACCTGCAAAAGACTGCAGTACTATAGTCTCATTTGGAAGGACTGGATTTCGAGAGAGAGAGCTGGGCTGGATGAGGTGTATCCTTCTAGGTGGCAAATAGAGGCAAGGGGTAGGGACACTACTTGAGAAGCTCCTCTGAGATGTTGAGCAATCTGACCAGCTGGGACAAGAAGCTGATGCAGTTGTTTCTCCTTTATCTGCAAGCGATATTTTTCTGGGCCACAATACTGAACAAGTGTGATAGAAAAGTCTAATATGGAAATGACATACTTGGAAAGGAAAGCTAGACCTGGTGTGGTGGTAGGAAAAGAACCATTTATAGAGTTCTTGGAGACTTTATAAAATACAGAGGTTTATTTACAAACTTCAGAAAAGAGGGACTATTGGAGCATCTAGTCTGATATCCTGTAAATTATAGGCAATTAAATTTAACCCAATTACCCCTGAACTAAGCTTGCTATAGTCAAATACAACACAGGCTGTATTTGGCTAAACTGTATCTTACAGGACAGCATGCAGTCTTGATTTGAAGACATCAATATCTAAGGAATCAACCCACATCCCCTATCTGTTTGTTCCAAAGAATAGTTATTACCAGAGGTACTGAATTAGGTACAGAAGTCTACACCTAATTCACTATTTGAATTTGCTTGATTCCAGGCATTACTACTTCTTGCTCTTTGCCAGATTCAAGAGCTGTTTTTACTCAATATTTTGTCCTATGCATGTATGTACACAGTTATCAACTCACTTTTCAATCTTTTTGATTAGGTGGATAGAGGTTTTTAATCTTTCAATTACATGGCATTTTCTCTGCCTTCAGTTCATTCTGTAGCTCTTCTCTATACTCACTTCATTTTTTTTGGCATCATTTTTGAAATCTGAGCATCATATCTGTGTACACCATGTCTGAATCATCCTCAGTAATTTGCATGTACAGGTAAAATTGCCACCATTAGGGTCTGCACAAACCCTTTTTGCTATTGATTCACACTTGGAACCCATGTTCTTTCACTTGCCAGTTGGCTCATCAGTCCTTTTCAAACTTTTCCACTGCGTAGGTGTAGCCTACATTCATTATTCTTAGGCGTATGTTTTCCACTGACTTTATTAAAATATATTTTGTTTGAATGGGACCCAGTTTACGAAAGGTCAAGAATTCCTCTGCATCTTTGCCTGAGGTCATTTTTATATCTATTTTTAACTCACTCTATACAGGCTGTAGAGGCTGCTGTATTCTGGTATATTTTCCACAATACCACCACCACAATAACTCTTGACATTTCAGATAGGACTAGCTGATCAGAAAATACTGGCATAGACAGTCACAGCCACATCCAAGTGCATTATTCTAGGGCTTCGTAGCATCATGAAGCTCTCATCTGCATGAGAGAGCAAAGCTAGCAATCTCACCTTTCATGTAAATACAATACTAAATTTCAAGTCAAAAAGGTTAAAGTATGGAAATGGAAAATAAAAAACAGAAAAAACCCTTTAGTCCCATGGTTTTCAAAACAATCTCTTCATGTTAGTGCAAGACTCATGAGTCCTGAATGATTGAATTTGACAGTATTCCTGAAGGGCACAATAGCATGAAGAGATTTGTCTCAATCTGGTGCTAAAGAGAGAAAAAATTGCCATAGAATCATATTTCCAAACGAAAAGAGGAATTAAAAGTTGGGAAGTTTACTTTTAGCATGTGATATTAAGGCTAATGAAGACTGAATAACATACTTAACAGTTAATCTGACCATTCAAATAGAATTGTGTGTGTGTGTGTGTGTGTGTGCGCGCGCGTGTGTATACACACACATATTTACAAATATATACATACATATTAATACACATATATATACACACACATATATATTTACTGCTAGGGCAATAACCACCTGCAGTTTATCATTTCTAAGTAGTTTCTAATTTCTAATTCTAAGTTTCTAATTTATGAGCAGATGTTCTTGGCAGCAGGGAGAGGTCAGACTTTCCTACTGCTGTCTGTGGTGGATTCTTTCATCAGTTATCTTCCTGGCTCTGTCCTTTCTTTTTTATAAGGTTGGAGCATAGTACAAACACAGGGACACTTATGCTTGCTTAATTGACCTAGGAAGAGGTTAACAGACATTTTCCAGTGTTAGCACTGATTCTTTTACATCTGTCAGCAGATTAAAAAAAAGTTTGATTCACCTGCAGATTCTGGCAGTAGTGGATGCAATCAYACAGCAACATTTCGATCATTTCTTCTCAGAGAGCTCCAAGAGGTTGTTTTGGCAATTGCTTGTCTGACTTAAGCAAAGTTCTTCGTGGGCCTGTCTTGTCGTTTGGCTTCTCGTCCTATAGATCCAACATAAGAGATAAAGTCACAAGAGAAGGCAGTTTGGCTTGCAGACCATTAGACATACCATTTTGTTTATCATATTTGGTTGATGTAGTTTCTTCTCTTTTCCCTCTGATAAGCTCCTAATTTGGGTACGTCRTAAGAAGTGGAAGCTCAGTGCTGAATGAGAGCTTCCTCTGCCTTAACAGCAGAGAAGTAAAGGGACTTCTGCTTATCCAAGTTAAATGAAAAGAGGGCATTTCTCATGTTTTAGCAAAGAAAGAGACGCTTTGCCTTTACCAGTTCTACATTCATTCTAAATAAAATAAAAAACAAGCTAGAGAAGATATAGTGGAAACAGTATACCTAATCTATCACTCCTGTGAAGATGTACACGAAGAAAGACATTGATGAAGAGGTGAGTTTTGAGAAGATATTCATATGAGGAGAGTCATGGCTAACTTGACTGAACTTCCTCCTTAGACAGACAAGAAGCAACAAGAGAAAGACAAATGAAGGCCAGTGTCAAGAGTGGCATTTTTGTTGGACTGAAAAAAGAGTAGGACAATAAAATAAGAGACAATATTAGATTATATTACAAGTGCAGCTACACTAGTGAGAACAAATAAATGTAAATTTGATATGATGGAGGACAGGAGTCACTGAAAAGACTGCATGAGGGATCACAATAAATTTGGATCAACAGGAAAAGGAGGAAATAGAGAGGAACAAGTCATCAGTGTAGATAAATGACCAGGCCTAAATGATAAAGATTTTAGGTGTTGGAACAAAGAGAACCTGAGATATTGTAAGGAAAGAAATGACAACTGGACCAAGAAAATAAAGTGAAAGGGATTTCTCACTGTGTATGAATACCACCTGAATGACAGGGAAAAAGGTAGTATTGATATCATTAACAAAGAATTGCTAATAATGGAAGCTCTGTAAAAAGGGAGATGATAAAAAGGTGGTTCTACATTATCAGAACTCAAGGGCACAACGGGAGGCCATGGAGGTAGGCTGCAATTCTGAACTGGCCAGGAGGCAGCAGAGCTATACGTGCAACTCATAAATAATCTCCAGACATTTCACAAGTTTTAATATGAATAATTAATGCACYGTATGTATGCACTGTACAGTATGCAGAAATGACTGCAGGTAGGCTGTCCTAAAATGTTAATTTGGAATGATGGTGTCTGTCATTAGCACTAGAACAAGCCTCCTCTCATTTATGCTTATGCAACCCTTCTACTTGCTATAGGACTACATGCATAAAAGAAAGAACAGAATTTGGCCTGCTTTATTCTGTCATTATCCCTCATTTAATTCATGTTTGCTGTAATCTGCTCTTAAATACTCTCACCCTTAACTAAAATTGTTGAGAGCGTACTTTACTTAGCTAAATGTCTAGCTGCTGCACTGGCTTATTAGAGCTCTTAACAGAATGTGCAAATTAGAGCAACTGCTGAAAAAAAACAGATGAACACCAAAGAAGCTGAGCAACATGTTTCAGCACCCTCTTTTAAAACTGCAGGGTAGGATACTACACAGCGATTAAATGTGGTGGAATCTGTTTCTGATTTTACAGTTTCTGTTAACTTCAGCTTATTATGAGATAATAGCCAAGTTACAGCGTTGCCTTATGAACATTGGCAACTTTAGGCTTTCATGTTATTTACAAAGGGGTGAAGTTACAGATCTCTATATGAAGCACCCAGTAAACACAATATTACATTTCATATTCTAGCGAGCAAGAGACCTAGTGTATTCAAATGCAGGAGAGCTAGTCTTTACCATTAGAGAACAATGTTTTTTATGTTAGAACAAAAAGAAATGGTGAAAAAATGTATAGATAAAAGACAAAAAGTGAGATGCCAATTTTTTTTTTTTTTTTAACATTAACATGCAACTGCACTGGCTTCAACAAAATTCTACCACTTTAAACAACAGCAAAATGCAATTCAAACAACTAGCCTCTTTTCCTGGCACTGGCTGTTGTTACTTGACAGAGTTTGAGGCCAAATGTTCAGTAATAGATAAGGAATGGACAGTGAAATCCAAAAAAAATTGCTTTAGAACACCTCTGCGCTCTTAAGAGTGCATTGCTTATGTGCAGGGGATGTAGTTCAGTGGTTCACGGACTACATCACTATCCTGCTGTAAGCTTTCCCCTACGCAATGGAGCAAAGTTCTGTAACGTTCATATTAAGTTTCGGTGCTTCAGTAGCCCTGAAGAACTACTCATGAGTGTCTCAATTGCTTCAGTATTATCATACTTCCACCTAGGGAACTGAGGCCTTTTCAGTTTGTAACCTATGACCACTGAAGTTACACAGTTTTCTTGCAGAGGATCTACAAACCATAGCTTAGAAAAACAAACTATTGTGAGTAGGCCTACATCTATTCTACAAATACATCTCCATGAGAAAGTTTTCAGGGTGGCACAAATTAAAAGAATTTCAAAACCACCAATCTCTGTCCTCTTCCTTCAAGGAAAGGCATAAAAGAATCTTTTTCTTTACTGTTGCATGTTTTCCTCATGCACGATCATCCCAAGCTTGCTTGTGCCATGGCCAGTGGCTACAGTGCAGCCCAGACTCTAGATGCTATTTATTTTTAATTTTGTATTCTGTGCAATCTCTTTTGCTACACAATTAAGTAATAAAACAAAACAGCAGGCCAAGTTATGTTCTCCATTATTACTGGTGTAAATGGAGAGTCGTTTCATGGAGTCTCAAGTATTTACCTGGATTTATAGCAGAGCTGATGAGAACTAGATCTTACCTGGGAACTGTAATTATTTCACAATAATCACATATAGGAACTTAAAAAGGCTAAATATTGTTGCGCAGAGCACAAATATCCTAAACAGTTCCAGGCACGTGGAACCAGCACATGCACAAAACAGTTGAGTCACAAGGGGTATTACACACGCCCTCACACCTTCTCCTCTGCCCAGGCAGCCGTCACAGAGCCCTGTACCGCGGTCGGCAGGGGAAGGGCGGGAAGCCTCCGGCGCGCTCTCCCGCCAGCCTTTTCTCAAACGGCACTCGAACCGCCCCTGCGCGCTTGGGGCCCTCTGCGGGCACGAGGCATTAGCAGCACCCCCGCGCTCCCGCTCACTTCCGCGCTGCCCACCCGCTCGCCCGC